>NW_027111767.1:641848-646431 GCF_000696795.3 Halyomorpha halys
ATTTTAACATTGATTATTAGAATTGGTATAAATAATAAAAATCATTAGGAGGATTACACCACATGTTATAACACGAATTTTGATGTAAATGAGGAACACATAATTATTTGTATGTGTAAAATCTATACATGCTGGAAGATTTAATGTATTGTACTTACTCTTGCTCAAAGAATTAGAAATTGTGGGGGAGGAGAAGTATGAAATTTTTGAATATTTTTAGAGGGGAACCGTACAACAGTTAAAACAAGTCGCGAAAAACTTCAAAAAGTAATGATGGATGATATAGTTTTTATCGGAGAAAACTAGTCTGAAAGAGAGTTCATGTAGGTCTAAAATATATTGATGGACTACGCATGTGTTAGCATGATACATTTATCGATTGTTAGAAAAAATTGTAGAAATATATATTGAGAATGTTTTTGGTGACAAGATTATCTCTCCTGTGGCATTGGACAAAGTTCACTTACTTTGTACCAATTGTCCACTTTTCGAATATTCGTTTCCGGGTAACATACCTTTCCAAACAGGAGCATTCTTTAGAACCACAATCGCACGTCATTGTGAACATAATGGCTTATTGATCAAAGACCGGTTTAATGGTCTAGCAAAGAGGGTCGAAAGCTCAATAGCACAAAGAACGCACGACTCAAATTGCTACTTCATTATAAATGCAGAAAAGGCTTTATATGGGTTAATGGTTGGATACGAAATTCAGGTATGACTGTTGGTGGAATATCTCATTAAAGTAGCCCGGCTTTGTATCTTCATTTATTTTCATAGAGCGGGGGGGTAGAAGGTGGACTAATGGCCAGCAAGGTTTGCCACTTAAGGCGCTCCTTGTAGACCCGCTGGGGTAAACAAGCTTAGCCCATAGTCTGGTTATACATGTACCTTCTGTCTCCATTCATAAGATAACGTTGCCTAAAGGTATTCCTAAGGAAGGTGAGGAGGAGATAGAGCTCAGAGGAAAGGAGTTCCTCAAAATATTATTTATGCGGATGTGCTGTGTGATGATAAAAAAATTTCCAACATGCAGTTGATAATATAGAACTTATTTCATAAAAATGAAAATTTACGACTAAATATTGTAAAGAATAACGATAAGATTAATAATTCAATAACCAGGGACGTACTCCAACAGTTTATTGACAGGAGGAGCAAAATCTAAATTTTTCAACAAATTTCTTAACTTACTCAAGGTCAATGGAGTATTTCCTAAACTTTGCTATTTTCCTGAATATTTATGGACACCTTTCCTCTCTGAATAGTGATTTTAAACAGTTTTGAGTATATTAACTTCTTTGTTTTTCCAATGAATTTCTTGAAATTGAACTTGAATGAAATTCTCAAATTATTGGGAGGATGATATACAGAACAAAATATAACTTTATTAAGTTTTCTAAAATTATTATTAAACTTTTATTGTAATAATACTTTCTGACACACTCTTGGATAATAAGTATAAGAGCTGAATGCACACAGTAATACCGTAGAATATAAGATAAAAATAGAAACCATACCTATTACACTGACAAAAATGCGTAAATATTTCATACTTGTAACTATTTAACATTATTATTAAAATATGAAATTCTGGTAACGAACATATAAATATAATATATAAATAAAATAAGAATAGCTATTTTTAAATTAATGGATTTTTTTTTTATATTAAGTAGGATAGTTTATAACAATTTCATTAAAGCAGCCCAGGGAATTCATTCACACAGCGACTAATGTGACAGAACTTTTGGTGACAGTTCTCTTTTCCTCTCCTCTGAGATAAACTTGGAATAAAAATATTGTCCAGGACAAACCTAGCCAATCTGAGCGAAAACATTCTCCAACTTTCTTCATTAAATTTAGTAATTAAAAAGTTTGATAATATCCTTGAATTTTTAAACAAGGGGAACTTCTCACCGAAACCCTTATTAAAGGCAAAGGTTATTACGAGTAAAATGAATGAAAATTCGGAAAAAATTCACAGTCTATTGGATCGGAAAGATTATCAGATTAACCCTGTGTGAGTAAAAATTTGAATTCACTTATCAATAGATGAGTTCAAAATAAAAATTATTTAAACTTATTATTAAATGAACAAGATTATTTCGTGCCATAAGTACAACCTTACGACAAATGAATAATGAATTTGAAAAATCTTATTAAAAGACTAATTACATCTTATTATACTTCATAATGCAATTTAATCATCCTAGAGAGTAGACTACAATGTTGAAAGAAATCCTTACTTGGCATTCAAATTTTTTCTTGAGCGCTAAATGAGAAGACTTGGTCAGGAAAAGAATCTCTGTTTAGGAAATGCTTTATAGGTCCTAATTCGTATTAACTAAATTCTAGAAATAAATCAGGATGTGGGATCATATTGTTAACCACACAGTTCCCAAAATTTCCTAAAGATCAAATATCAAACAACTCCAAATGTTTCTGCCTTTTTACATATTGATGTCGATAATAATTTATCTTATAGATTTTTTTCTAATCTAGATAGGTTTAAGTATTTAGGTTTTACAGTAACTAGAAAAAATGAAATTGAGGAGTAAATAAAATCGAGGTTAAAAGCGGGATATGTTTGTTATTTTTCAATTCCAATATTGCTTAGCTCGCGCCTTCTGTTCAGAAACTTAAAAGTTAGAATTAGAAGAATAGCGCCTTAAGGTTTTTAAAAAATATTCTAACCGAAAAAAAATGAATTAAACAGAGAATTTAGTTAGCTACACAACACTGAATTGAGGGGACTGTACCAGGTAAATATAATTCAGGGAATGAAATTGAGACGAATAAGATCGGCGTGTGAGGTAGTAAGGCTTAGTAAGGGATGGATTCCTAAAATTTTAATAAATACTGAACCAACCGATAAAAGTCCGAGGGGTAGACCAAGGCGTAGGTGGGAGGAAGGCATCAATACTGATCTGATAGATTTGGGGTTAAACAAGCGTCACTAGACGGCTGTGTTTAGAGAGAAACTAGTATCAGTATGTTCGCTAAGCCTTAATTATAATTTTTTTTTTCTTCTTTTTTATCACATTTGTAATAATTATTATTACTTTTTTTTACAATACGATGATTACAAGAACAAACCATTGCTAATCAGATACTTAGCATATTCCATAACCTTTAAGCCATCTGAAGATTAAACTTAATAAAAAAAAATATAATCTACGCACAATTTAAAAGCATTCAAATTCAGCATATTTATCAATTATAAAAATTTGAAGTGTATGTTAAAAAGTTTTAATACATATAACATTTCTGCAATTTTTTTTTCTGGAATTCTATTTTTTTTTTTTTTTAATATTTCATCATGTCTTATTTATTTTGATACTATTATCATTATCATAAAATCGTTCATATCGGTCTTAAAAGACGTAATATAAAAAGACTGTTCTTGCCAAGACTTGTAGCATAACACTTTTTTTTTTTCAGTTTACGTTTGACCAAGTTTTTAAAACAACGTTTAGCGTCAGCTTGTTGGAGTTTCTCAGCTGTAAAGACTTGAAAGGATAAGAGAGAAAAAAAAAAGATACCTTCACTTTGAAGTACAAAAAAGACAAAACAATAAAAAAAAAAAAAAATACAACCACTCATTTTAAACCTACCATTGCAGAGGAATAAAAATCAATAACAAAACACAACAATAACAAGGAATGTATAATAATCTAAGGATAATAATAATACGAAAAATTGTTACAAGACACTCTAGTCGGTATGTTGATTACTATATTGGATTCTAATTAATTTATTTTTATTTATTATATTAAATAATTTATCAATCAATTTTTCTGACATTTTTATTTTTCCTGGTAGTACTTTATTTTATATAACAGATATTCTCTCTTTTAATAAACCCCTGTTTTATTTGTAAATTTTATTGTTTTCTCTCTGATCATTTTTCGTATGCTATTTAAACACAGTAAAAAAAAATTGTTGTATTCTATCTGGCTTTATTAAATTTCTTTATTTTGTATGAGTTCATTTACAATATTGAGTTCTCATCAGTGAGATGTATTTTTTTTCCCCTTCCATTTTATATAATTATACGATATTCATTTTCAATATATCTTGTTCTTTGTAACATTGAAGTAAGCTTGTGATGTGTACTGAAATGTTCAATGTTGGCATTGAATAATTTCATTAAAGACTATTGATATTGTCGTATTCCTCCACGTTGTATTTTGTTTATTGTATAAATATTTGTTTATTGTTGTTGTATATCGTTGGCATTAGTTTTAAAACTGCCTCAATTTTTTTTTAATATATGCCTGTACTAACAAAACATTGCCTTGAACTTCAGCATAAATTTGACTATAAGAACCCACATATTTTATATAAAGAATGCTCAGAAGGAAAATTAAAATATCTTGAGACACTATATATTTCAGAAAACTTCAATACAATGTTGTAAATTTGAAAACAGATACTAAAGACCTCAATATATTTTTTTTTTCTGACAAAATAGGCATTTTAAATAAACAATTATATGTTTTTAGGTTGACATTTCTTATTTGCTAGCTTGGTATTCATCAGATCAATTTAATACTAATATAATTAATAATACTATAATA
>NW_027111767.1:652016-667820 GCF_000696795.3 Halyomorpha halys
ATTAGATAAAATAAAAACATACAACCACGACCATCACAGCAATTCTTGAACCAAACTTAGTCGTTATAAAATGTATGAAAACCAACAAATATGTTGAGAAGCAGGAGCGTACGCAAATTTTTTTTTTCAGGGAAGATGAGAAGGATTAGATTATTAAATAAATTAAATTAGAGAAGGATTACTACCCAAGATAAGAATTCCTCAAAATACAAATCTTACCTTTAGGGTTAGGTTTGTCCCTTGATGGGTATAAAAAACACATTTTTTCATATATTTCGGATCAAGAGGAGGATATATATCACCTTGATACTCTTATGATGTAATTCTTGTCATAAATTTTTAAAAGTACTTTTGTACTTGTGTGAGTGAATTGTACAGTAATCTGAGATCGTGATTAACTAAAAACAATTTTGGATAATTGATAATGACAGGCCGAATAGAGGTTAAATAAAACAAGCATCCCCAACGAACCGCAAGAACTGACAGAATTGAACAGCTCTGACGGAAATTGACTTTTAAAGTGGATCGGCCGAACAGCCATCAGTCAAACGACTGACGTCGGTAACTTTTCCGAATACAAATCCCCTCTGTTCTTGGTTGCTTTTTCCTGACAAGGCGGTCGGCGGAAGAGGTATTGTCGATAAGTCTCATAATGGCGGGCGTGCTATAGGTAAAGTTGAACTACTTTCAAGTTGGCAGCAATGAAAGATGGACAACTCTCAGACACAGTGGGAGGGAGGGCCCCGTATTTACAGAGCCTTGGGGAGGAGTGGAGCATTCAGATTCGTCCAACTTCCCGAAGCGGCCTTTTCGATGAATAACTTGAGACTTTAATGTCTTAAATGAGGATTCGTTTGAAACATTTCAATGGCCCGAGGAGGATTACCAGTTCTTCGACAATCAAAGACTTACTGATGAATGTGATTGAGGGAATTGTTTTAATCAACAATTGATTCCAACTTTTTACTGTCTTTACTGGCTCAAAGTTATTGTTTGAATCTTGTGTTCCAACTTACATTAAAGTAAGAATGAAAAGGATTTCGGAATATCAATACATAAAAACTAGACTCGTTCGAGTAAATACGCCTATTATAAGTGCAAAGTCATTGTAACTTAAATGAGTAACCTTTTTAATGTACAAACTAGAAGAATTTCTTATCATTGTAAACTTACTCAGGAAATTTTATTTCTAAGTGTTTTGTATAGCAATGCCAGTTTAAAATACTAGCCTTTTTAAAAACTGTATGTAAGATCTTAAGAAGAAATAATCGATCAATGATTTTTTTACTCCTTCCCCAGCTATCCTATACGTTACCACACGTAACCATAGTGGGACATCCTGTCCTGGACGGAATCGAACCAGCGACACTGCAATTGCGAGCTTGTCAAGGTAATGCGACATAACTCACTCACCTACAGCAGCATCAAACAATTTATGTACAAGTTTTGTACATTTATATGGTAAATTTCGATATGTATAAACAATAGGTATAGACAAGGCTTATCACATTCTGCCGAATAGTCTAATTTTCATTACTCAATTGACAGGATCACATTAATTAAAATTAAAATTATATTGTATACTAGAATATGTTAATTACCAATTACTAGTGTATAACTGATTCGATAAATAATAAATCATTATTGTGTTCACTCATATTTTATTAATGTCACCCCAAAACTGACATATCGTATTTAACAGTATATATTAATATGTACGGGCGTACAAATGAGCATGAAATTAATTAATAGATGTGAATAAATAATTATAATCATTAATGTAAATTAATTAATGGGATAATAAAATTAGAACTTTAAAATTTCTTACCCTTAAAATTACCCTTAATAAATTAACCCCATCGGTAAATATAAAATTATTATAATGAAAGGAATATGGTCCGGGTGCGGTCAAAAAAACTCAAAAACTAGAATATACTATTTTATTGAGTCAACGTTTCGCCCCACGTTACATGTCACAATGTGAAGAGCCATTTCATATGACATGTTGTTTTGCAGAATTTCAAGGTGCTTTCAAACGTAAACATCCCATTACCATGATGAGTTGACATTCTGCTCCTGCCCACCCACCCCTTAAAAGGAACTATTTCGACAGTGTCGGCTTTTTTCTTGTTTTGGTTAATCTCAACTTGGAGGGGCGCCAAAACAGCTCCCATAGAAATGCCATTACAGAGCGGAAAGGCGGGACTCAAGGTCGGAAAATCTACGTCGGCGAACCTTGATCAGAAAATAGAGAAAAACGGAATGTTCTTAAGATGTAAATTTGGTGAATGTTGAACTATCAAAATAGCATGCTTAATTTATTAATAATTAACTACTAATATGAAAAAGAAATATTATACTTTTATTCAATTTGGAGCACAATGTTTTTATGGTAGCCCTAATAAGTTACCTCCAAAAACATTTTAATTGTTAAATTAGTGTAAAAATTAGTTCCCATCGTTTCGTTGAAATTTTCAGCAGTAAAACATAATATCGTATGTTTTTCATTTGGTAACAAGATGACTTTGAAGTATTAGTGACTCCGTATCAGCATCACATAACTTTTTTTCTTTTAAATTGTAACGGTTTGTGCTGAAAAAGCAAAATTTGCTGAAACTTTTGATTTACTTCTGTAATTTGAAGAAATCTGCATCTGAAGGGTAGAATGCTGTAGAAGCATATAGCAAGACTGCTTTAATGGAGAGAACTTCTGAGAGATTTCGAAAGTTTAAAAACAGTGAGTTTGCCATGGAAGACACAAAGAACGCAATGGAGTGGTGTATTAAGACACATAATTGGAACTATTATTTGATAAAGATTCGTTCCAAATGTTTTCTTATAGATTCGTTCAAAAAGAACTTGCATTACATTACAAGTGACACAACAAGCAATTTACAACATTTAAAATTGTTGGGTGATTTATAAACAAAGAAATTGTATTCTATATTAACTGAAACCAAGAGATGTTGAACCCCGGTTTTGCATGAGTGAAATGCTGCTTGTTATGCATAAGAAAAATATTTTTTTTAGATTGTTTTGTCATTGATGATGAAAAATGGGTTCAATACGATAACCCATGTCGTCCAAAAATTGAGTCGATTCTTGGATAGCCTCAAAAGATGGAGAAATCTTCCGACGTAGTGTCCGAATGCTACCACAAAGATGGGAAAAAATGCTGGAGAGTGATGAAACGTCAATAGTACAGTTAGAATAAAACATAAGTACCGTTCGTTCACTATAAGTTCTTCAGTTATGATAGAAAACGGCGGACAATTTTTTTTACCCCTATATATAATGATAATAATAATAGTTGGTAACTAGATTTTTAAAATTGTATATAATGATAAAAATCACAACGTAAGTTTAAATTTATGATACATTCCTCAATATGTTTTCTTTTATATGCACGTAATATTTAACGTTAATTAGTCCAATAACTATTTTTAGCATTATAATTATAGTTGAGATATCACACCTATTATGTTTAATTTTTTTTGTTACCCCAACCTGGTAATTTCTGACATACGGGGGGAGGACAGGGTTATCCTAAAGCCAAACTATTAACCAAACTATTCTAACGATAGTGAGTGGGTCGAGTTTTCATTCTGTGGGACCGCCATAAAATAAATGTCAACAATGGCAATATCGAACTGGCGCCTTAGCAGACAAGAGGTTACTAAGGTCACGCCTTATGTTCCTCACCTACAAAGGCCTCAAAATTATTTCTCATATGCTCTCTTGGAACGAACATGTTTTTACTTTCTTTTTCTGATGATCATATTTTTTTTTTTACAAATGGTTTTACGGAATATACTTAAAACCCCCCAAAAAATTATCTAGAATCCAAGATTTGACCTTCAATTAAAAATAAATATCGATGCTTCTTGTTTAATTTTGTTTGACCAATGTTCTGTTAAAAATTTCACTGCTCTCCCTTAACTGCACATTGGAATTGAAATGTATATAGCCCTGTACAAAATTCGGCGTACGCCCTTCCCATTAATAATTTTTAACTGTTCTTTATTATTCATGCAAAGTCCATCTCTTCAATTAACATGTTTTAATATTCAGAAGGGTACCGAATTTCGCTGTAAAAGTTGCATAAAAGCCCTCCTGCTGTGCAAACCCTAAATAATGTGCCTCCAGTTTTATACGGTACAAGTTTATTACAATTTAAATAGGACAATGCAGAATTTAATTAGTAAATACAATATAACGATGTCAGTATTTTATCAATGACCGAAAATATAATATTTAAGTTGGAAGATTTAATAGGACAGAGGGAAGATAGTTGCCTATTCCAGAATGGATTAGATCACTTTAACGGTTTGTTGCCCTTTCTAGCTTGAAAATAGAACAACTTTGAAGTAAAGGTTACCAAATTTACAAAGGATATATTTTAGACAAAATCATTAAGCTATTTTATATAGCTTATATAATTACAGGGAATTAATTAGTAAATTTTTCATGCTATAATAATTGGTTAAAAAAAAAATAGATACTAAAGAGGTAAACGTTATTAAAATTCATTGAAGACAATATATTTAATATTGATCTAAAATATTTAAAGCATATCATGAATTATTAATTAATAAAAATTATAAGATTTAATTACACTAATCCAAAATAAAAAATACATCGTTTCAAAAGGATTAAGACATAAAAATAAATGCAAATATTGATAAATCATCAGAGTATATAAGTAAAATATTTAGTTGGGTAGTGTGAATATATAAGTAAAATATTCAGTTGGGTAGTGTGAATACATAAGTAAAATATTCAGTTGGGTAATATGAATATATAAGTAAAATATTCAGTTGGGTAGTGTGAGTATATAAGTAAAATATTCTGTTGGGTAGTGTGAGCATATAAATAAAATATTCAGTTGGGTAGTGTGAGTATATAAGTAAAATATTCAGTTGGGTAATGAGTATATAAGTAAAAAATTCAATAGGAAAATGCACATTAGTACATTTTCAATCATAAATAATGATATCGAGAAACTTTTAGATATCTTCAAAGATTTGAAACATTGAGAGGAAAAATTTTAAAACCTTTTTTTTTAATAATATGAAACTGATAAACAGCTAGCAAAATTGAGCTACATAGATGATCAGGTGTATTGTGGTATGCAACAAATTGCGAAATCTAATTGACGCTAGATCAACTGATCAATTATTGCCGTCTAATTGGAATTTGTGAAACAAACAATTTTCAACTAGTTAGTATAAATAATTTCTTCTATTGTTCTATACGAATGTGAAACGAGGCCTCCCACATTGAGAGGGGAACAGTGCCGTAAGGTTTTTGAAAAAAAAAAAAAATATTGCATGAAATATTCGGACCGAAGAAAGATGGGTTAGCCAGAGGATTTAGAATGCTACAGAACACCACATTGTGATTTTATGATAACTAACCTATTATAACATGGTGTGTTATTTTCATTCCATGGAACCGCCATGAAATAAAAGTCAACTCCCAGCCGTATTCGAACCGGGGCCGCTGCAGTGCCAAGGTTGCTAAGAGTGATACGAACTCAATTGGTTACAAACAGCACCCGATAAATATAAATATTGTAAGATTTAGTAACGAAAGCTGGAGTGGGTAGCTCAGTGGTAAGGCAATGGACTACTACCTCCAAGGACTCGGGTTTGAATCTGGTTGTAGCAGATAATTATTATCTGTTACATATAGCCGTTGAGTCAGCCTTATGGGTGCTGGAGCCCTCTGGGGTCCACATAGCCTCATAAAGTGGGTAGGTACCCTTGATTGGGTAAAAAATCTAGTTGTCGAGCGTAATTCTGATCAATGAAAAGGAAGTGATCCAACAACCGTTGGTCTAGTTACAGTATTACCTTAGAAAGTATGGCACCACTATCTCTTCATGGGTTGTTGTGGTAGAGATTTAATTTTAATTTAATTTAGTAAGGAAAGCATCCCTAAATAGGTAATAAACACTAATCCGACCGGTAAACACCTGAAGGGTAAACTGAAACGTAGGTGGGAGGATTATTGGATGACTGATCTTACAGATTTTGGTTTGAATGGGCATCATTGGAAAGAAGTGTGTTAACATGGAATGGTAGTATCGGTATAGAGCCTTCGGGTTTCGATAAGCCTTTTATTATTATTATTATCGTAAGTAATAATAAATTACTTTTTCTCTTCTTATATCATAGTGACTCAATTGATTGCAAGGAAGTGCTTAGCTTACAGTATATTGTTGCTTAAACAAGCAGCCTTGTACCTTAATTGAGGAAAACTGCAGATTGAAACAAGACTCTGATATTTCAAAATTTAATAAAGACATATCACCTTACAAAGCTTTAATAAATAAAATGTATATAAGACATCAACCATAATAGTTAGTATATGATTCGACAACGTTCTATCGATAATCATGAAATTAATTGATTGAAGAAGATGATCGGGGGGTGCGGTCAGCAAAAAACAACATAAATAAACAAAAAATCATTTATCTATGCCGACGTTTCGATTTGAGTTTCAGGGAGGTTAGCAGGAAATCATGGCTAAAACTCGGTTGATGAGTTTATATTTTTTTTTGCTGACCAAAATCGGCCATCATCTCCAATCAGTAATCTACGGACAACTATCTACACCTCATCATAAAATTATATGTCATATTTAGCCATAAGAAAATAACATTTAACTAAAGTTGTAAGCAGAAGAAGAAAATATTTAGTTCATACATACAATACCAGGAGAAATTGAAAAAAAAATGTCCTCAAGCTTACAAAAGAGGAAAAATGCCTCAAGAGTTTTGAATATCGATTATCTACTCGAATGACATAAGATAGGAGAGAAAAAAATTAAACAAATTTTAAGTTATTATCTAACCAAGTGCAACCTGTCTGTTTATCAATCTTAGAAATTAACAACCTGAAATTTTTATTTTAACTAATCATGTCCAGCGCTATATCAGTTTGTGCACGAAGTAATTACAACGAGTGAAATTTCATCATGGAACCATATCTGATGTCAGATTATGACTGAAAAGAATTTTATGTGTTATTCCACGAAAAACGAAACTTAGACAGGTTAAAACATGTCTAAGTGGAACGTCTAATAAGAGCCATCCATTAACATCAACGTACCAACAGTGACGAGGCTTACGTCGTCTTGAATGAGTGATATGCACTTATGATTCATTGATAACTGAATAAACTAGACCACAGGTTATATGAGATATTAAGACAAAGCTTAATTTATTTATATCGCCTTATATTTCAATAAATAACCAAAAGTACAAGAGTAATACGTTTTTACGTAACATAGATAATACAAGAAATGTATACTTTGTATGTCTTATGAAATGTATTATGTCTTTTCCCTTTGATTACCTTGCGGCATTAAAAGGTGTTGTAATAAGTCCAGTTAAGGTAGTCTAGTCTAGTGGTAGTCTATGGCAAATGCCGTGGAATTGTTGGAACATGAAGGGACCTAGTGCATTGCGTGTTATTGATGTCCATTATATTCATTAATTATGTGAAGAATTCTTAATTAAAAAAATAGTATTAAAAAAATTATCTTTCGCATCTAAGAAGAAGGAATTTTTTATTTCCAAAAGTACGACCTTAAATAAAAAATTCTTAGAACTGGGAAAGCTCTGACTCTCTCAGCGCCGGTATTCCACAAATTAAAGGGTTAACTGGCAATTAAGGAGAACAGGGAAAACGGAATTCGGGTCGGCTTTGTAACTCAGATGAACTGAGCATGAAGGCTGTATCAATTGGTGGATGCGGGTATGTGTTCCAACAGGCCTTACCCTCAGAATCCCAACTAGACTTCAACAATGCCTTCAGAACCATCATTACTGACATATACAAATAGATGAAGTTATAGTTGATTCTATGACACCAATTCGACTCCTTAACTTTATGTTCAGACCAACTTTCCGAAAACAGCACAGATAACTTTGAACAATAAGTACAGGGGCTAATTGGGCATAAAGTTCGTCGGAGTTAAGCCTGTCTACTTGTTATAAAAGGAAGGGGGGAGGGTATTAATTCCATTGAATTATTAACATATTAAAAATTCAGATATTTGAAGAGTTGGTTGGAAGTTAGCAACTTCCATCTCCATTAAAAAGTAATTAATACAAGGGCAAATTAAATCCGTGAAAAACATATAAATTGATAAACCTTTCGGATAATATAAATTTAAATAATAAAAATCTTGCAGGTTTGTATATGTTAGTAACTAGTAGAATAGGTTCCCCGTAAACATCGTCATGACAACTTCAAACCCGTGGAAGGAAGCAAGCAGGTTCATTAGAAAGCAGGTATAACATTAAAATGGTTTATTAAAGGAGATGGATTAAGAAATTATAGTCAAATCAATGACAGAGTTCCATCCAGTCCTTCCGGTTAGGCCACTCAAGCGAATGAGTAGGTGTTTTGTTCCAGGGTTGAACAGTGTAGTTTTCTTATGTACCAGCAATTCTGTGTCATTAGTTTATTTTAAAATAAAATAAAAAAATATTTTCACACATACATCTTTCGATTGTTTTTTCCCGAGCCATATAAACTGGGCAAAAATCACCTCAGAGGCTGAAGAACCAAAATTTCTGTAAATGAATTAAAAAAGTAAAAATCTATACCGTTGCAATCCATCTAAGGTTATGGATTCAGTACTTCGAAAGTAAGTACTGTTTCTTGAACAACGTTTGTGCAAGGTGATTTTTGCACCAGATTTTTTCCACAATTAAAAGTAACTGTTTTGTAGACGTTGGGATTGTCCCAGGATGGATCAAGATCTCACAGGGTTGACTCACGGCAAAAGTAACGAAATAATTAATTATTTGACACAGCTAGATTCGAAGATAGCGCCATACTCAATGAGCTATCCCGCTCCCTAATCTAAAATTAGATATTATAAATTTTATTCACACGTTATAAGGCATTATAGGCATATTTTTATTAAATTTGTACATACGTTGTGAACTATTTATTTATCTAAATTTGTTTACAGGGTCTTAAGTATTTTATTCCATCAAAACATGATATCAAATTGCTATAAATATGCTATGTTTTCTACTTTTAAATTTAAATCTCAAAGCATTAAATCCCATAACTGGAAAATGTACCTATGTATTCTAGGTGAACGCCTGAAGCTTTTAACCCGAATAAATGAAATATTTACAGAGCATCATTCACCATTAGTTTGATGGCTCAAATACTTTTGGGACAGCAGAGAAAATAAGGATAGAAATAGAAATTCCATAATGATAACTGCCATGACAGTCCCGCCCGCAATACTCATCACACAGAGGCCATATAAGATATTGCGAATCGAGCGGAAAATATGATGCCTAGGACAAGAGGAATTGTGTTGTAGGGAGAGGAGAAGCAGCTAGAAAAGGTTCCATTATGAGCTGTAATTTATTTTTGGGAAGGGAGGAGGTGGGGCTAATGGACAGCCTTTGTGCTTCCTCCACAAGCTCCAACATTACCTCCAATTGGGTAATTGTGGAGGTTAGAGGAGAGCTTTATCTTTATCGGCATTATCTTCCCTCTCCCGGCAGAATCAAAGACTCCCTCCTCGATAGTCTCACCAATTGACTTAGAGCTGGGTTTCGAGCCCTTGAGGGTTCTAACCATTCTAGCACTCAAAAGTGTCTATAAATAACATTCATTGAAGATTTTTTAAAAATATTACGTTATTTTTCAATTTAGGTCAATAACGGCGACAGTGATAAAGAAAGAAACACTTAAAACATATATGATAGAAAAATAAGAAAACTAAATTTAAGAAAAACAAACGTCTTAAATTATTAAGGTGTAGATAGCTGACCGTAGATTGATGCTTGAAGAAGTTTGTCGGGGGGTGCGGTCAGCAAAGAACAACATAAATAAACAAAACCATATTTATTTATTTTATGCCGATTTTGTATAGTTATATTATACTTAAATTATTGTATAGTTATATGAACTCAGTCTGGGAACTTCAAATCTGTCTTATTTTCCCTAAAATAGTTAAAACCCAGTGGAAGCTGTATCAACTTCTGCCATGACTTGAGGAAAACAAATCTAGTATGGTCCGCACTTCGCGAAACTCTTTGAGGAAGGCGAACATTTTCAAAAATAAATTTTTATTTTTCTGTTACTATAAAATTTTTACTAAAGGGTTTGGGTCTAGAGGTACGAATAACGAATATCAACTTCGCTCCTACCAATAATACAACAGTTTAACAAAATCGTGTGCGTATTTGCAATCGGGAGAGATCGGCTAAGCTCGACTGCCTCTGTTTTCCAGTCACCTGATTGCTATCTCTATTTCTTCATATTTCTGCTTCAGTTAATTATCATATTCTTCAATGGTTCATATTTTTTATCACTGTTACTGCAAAATGGATAATTATTAAAAATAAATCAAATTACAGGCACTTTAAAGGAAAACATTTGGAAAATCGGCATTTAAACTCAGTTAAAAGTAGTAATTAAACTAGTTAGATCTTATCGAAAAAGTTTCTGTCACATCCCAGGCATAAATACAAGCCCTAAATATCCAATTTCAATTTCATAAGACTTTACATTTCAACTGACTCTCGTTAAGCTAGGCTATTCACATTAAGACCATTTTGCTTGCTTATTTGAATTTACGGGACCTCAATTGGATTTCCGTCAAAAATTCGAATTCGAAACTTTGCACGATCACAACACTTCTCATATTCCTTATATTGGCAAGTGAAAGTAAGAGACGAGAAGATAATCTGATCACTGGGAGAAATTCAGCATAAACATATACAAAAGGGTTTGGGGCCACTGCCGTTTTAACCTTAGATTAGGATTATATGGTTGGGTGGAGTCAGATAAGGATTGTGCTAAAGGATTACGATGATGGGTAAGGTTCTGATAAAATTCGAAGGATTTGGACGAAATCAGGTTTATAACAAATGGGATATTAAGATGTATGGAGTAGGGTATTGTTTGTTGAATGTGTGGAACGGTTGGCTATTGTCCGAAGGACTCTAAGGTAAGAGGATCTAATGCGTTTGATGTTAGATGTCTCTACTAAGTTGTACTGGGTAGATTGAGAATAGGTAACATAAATTCGTTCTCTTGAGGCTTTCTAGGTACATTAATTGTTCCAATGTGTAAAAAAAATATATTGATATGGATACGAATGAATAACATTATTATGATACTATTTTTAACGAACGTTTATTCCTCTAAAAGAACTGGTTTTGAAATCTGAGGATGTTGCTAATTTTTCTTTTAAAGACTTACGATATCAGTTTAACTAATAAATAGTAATTTGTGATATTATTGGCGATTCTCAAAACCCTTTGTTAATCATTATAAATATAAATAAATGATTTTGTATTTTTTTGATTTTATATTACTATATATTGATCTTATCCTACTATATTTGGATTCAGTTTTCTTGTTTAATAACGACATATCCTCTACTTTTTGATTGGTATGTTATCACATTAAAGACTTCTTGTTAGTCAAAGTCTCTTTATTTGGATTGAATATTTGAATATTTTCTCGAAACCTGTTGGTCATTTATTATATTGATAATTTATTATGTTAGTTTTTGGTTTTATTTTACTATATTTTGGTTTGGTTTTGTTGCTTAATAACTTTTTTGTTGGGAAGTTGGCACTTCAAATACTTCTTGTTAGTTTAGTGCAAACTATTTGGAATCAATACCTCTGTATTTTCTCAAAATCCATTGATATTTTATTTTAAAATCAAGCAGTATTTACATATTGGTATTTTGTCAATATACTGCTTGTTTGTCAATATCTTTATATTTGGACGGAATATATTTTTTTCTTTTTTATGAAGATAAAATAATATACTATAACAGTATTGCGTATTTATTCTATGTTTATTTTATAAAGATTTTATCATATTACGGTTAATGTATCGAAGATTTGATTTTGTATAATGTTTTATCTACAATAGTTTTAATAACCTAATATAATTAGAATTGTGTTAATCTGCGATGCTTTAGAGTTGGTATCTTATTGCTAAGAAATTTATTATAAAATTTTAAAATTTATAATGTTGGAATATTGATTATATTAGTTAATCCAATAATGGTATCGACATTGATTAGTATTTCATCATTATAATATTTCTATGAAATTATTATATTTGGTAAGTATTGCCGGTATTCACTAGAAGTGCTCAAATTCTAACATTGCATTTCTTTTATTTATTTATTTTTTTGTAATTAGTTTGTACTCAATTTTTCGATTTTCTTATTTACATTGATAATCTCAGAAAAAAATCAGACCACTGTCTTTTGAAGGGCCTTAATTATTTTTATTTATTATTTAATTTCTCATCTTATTCAGGTTTATAATTAAAGAATTATCAATTTATAATACCAATTTAACACTTTAGCAATGAATTGATTTTTAAATGGGCTATACGGTGTTAGATGCATCATTCAATTACATGCCTGACTGACATCAAGCACTAATAACCACATTGAATACCGTGGGTATTTGTTAGAGATTATATAGATTATTTCATTAATCACTAATAAGTTCCCAATAAAGCAGAGTGTATTAAGTGCTAATTACAGTACTGCCCACTTTGATCAAACACGCATACGGCTTAGCCATTATGAACTGTATCAACCAATATATTATTGTCGCCGCATCAATAATCGTTAGTGTCGGTATTTACGTAATTAATTGATGGGACAGGGTCCATTAAATCCGCGAAATCTAATTTGAAATTGTTGTAATATAAGATTAACAATTCTCATTTACAAAAATGTCTAGTAAGACTAGAAATATAGAAAAGATATTTTTATCAAGTTATTTCAATATCAGAGGCCTATTTAGAGGTTGGTATCCTTTTTTAACAATTATAGAAGCACCAAGTAATAAAGATTGAAGACCACCTAGAAATAAATATTAATTGAACATAATTAAAACACTAAAAAATCGCTCAAAACTAGTATTATGGAATACATTTCCATCTTCACAATCTAGGGAAGGGTAGTAAAATGGAGATAACTCACCCTGCCTTCCCAACATGGAACAGAAAAATGTTTTAATTTTAGTAAACGGAAAAAATAAATTACTAATTAAGTTTGTTTTTATGATGAAGAATAGTTATAAGACGAGCTAAAGCGATATTTTAAATGTCGTATATCAATATTTAGGAATATATCAGACAAAATGGAAAAATCTATTTCACTTACCCATAAATAAGTGCAGACTTTAGGAAGAGATAATAATCAACAACACAAACAGACAGCTATAAAGAAGACACATGAATAAGATGCACTACAAGTGATTTGGACTCAAGGTTAAATATACCAGATCTTTTTACGACGTTGTGGTTGAGTGTATGTGGTGGGAGAGTTAAACTGAAAATAACCTCGAACTAGGAAAACAAGGTGACATGGTGTATTCTTAGTTTCGAAGAAACGGTGATGTCAATGAAACATATTAATTATACGCTTATGATGGGTTGTATCGGCCATATTTATGACTAAATCGAAACGTTTTGGACAGGGTTTCACACTTTACCGAGGATATGTAGATATCCAGAAAATTGAATATTTAGGGGATTGAGATCGTTACGTGAGAGAACAAGAGTAAAGTGGTATAAGATTTGAGAGTTGATATGCTTGTTTGGCTGTGAATATGGTGATTTGAAATAATCCAGAATGGAATAAAACATTTTTCGAAGGAATTCGAATTTTGTTAATGAGGAAGCGTTTTGCTGAAACACAACATGCTGTTCCTTATGTCTCACTAAGTGTTAGTAACTCTTTACGTACTCACTTAGTACATAGCAATATATGTTTTATAATGAAGACATCTTTGAGTCAAGTAGTAGCTAAACATTAGTAATAAAGTTCATCGATCAAATTATTAAAAAATAATAAAAATACCTAAGACTTAAATTGAGACCTTGTTCCATAAACCACATTTCTTAAATATTTTTTTTTTTTACCTTTTTTATCTTAGGTCTTTTATGTTAATTTTTCAGAAGAGGCCAAAGTAATAACTAATAAACGGCTTGAAAATGGAATATTTTTAAAATTGCTAAAAACTAATTGGTTTTATTTTTAAGTCAGCAATAAGAAAAATTGACTAACTCGCGAATGTTATGAACACTAGGCCATTGACAATTTCTCAGCTGTTTTGGGAAACTTGATCCAAAGACTTGAAACAATATTGAAAACGGATATTCAGATTTTAATTGTGCAATAAAAAAAAATTAGTAGGAAGAATCAAATAATCCTCACGACTGTTATCTCAAGAATGCTGCCGTTAGTTTAAATTTAAAGATTTAATTCATCTGATAAATTTATTTATTAGTCAGTAGGTTTATTGTTATGATTGCGATATTGTAAACAAGCTATTCAGGAACGAGTATATTTAGTAACCGAGCATGTAAATGTTATTTTTTATTATTATTATGTTAATATAAACTGGCGTTGACTCGCAAGCTGTGAATGTGTCGCCACTGCGGGCAGGCAGCTGGTGACTGAGGGCGTTAATGAAAACCATTGCGACCCGACAATACGCCCCTAGCCACCCTCCGCCCTGGAAGTAAACACTTATCATGACGAAACGCTGTTAATGGCAACCCTGCTAGTCTGGGTCAGCTCCTGAATATGTCCTAGCTAGTATTAATTATTACATCTTTATTCCAATGTTATTATGTATAATATATTTACATGTTATGTTTACACAATATAATTAATTTCGAATATTAAAAAAAAAAATGAAGTTGAACCTACATATCAACGTAGCAAGAATTTTTTTTTTATATTCCATTATGGTGTGTCTTCAGTTAAGTTGAAATACAATAAAAAATTATTACAAAGCTAAAGGAAGCTCATAAAATTGAAATATAAAATAAATTATAACCGATAGTAATATAATAGCGTATTTTTTAAGGTAATAAAACGATCGTTTTATTTGCATCATTTTTTCGCGCATTCCCATGGTTTACCATACACCAAAGGATAATTATAATTTAAATTAGAAGGAATCTAAGTTTTGTGAAGCACTGTTGAATAAGAAACATAAATAATATTGTTGATGAAACTAATTGTAAGAACGAGGCCTTGCATGTCAACTTGATTTGCTTATCATAACATGGAGACTGTGTGAGCCTTAACTATATGAGCGGTAACGACAAATTACTACAGTCTTCCGGAGAGTTCTTTTTTGAACTACTAATGATACGTTTTAGCAACTAAACCGTTTTTTTTTATCGGGATCGTTTAAGCACGTTCCCCTTATTGGGTACAGTTCTTAGGTATATGCGTTAAATCTCTCATTTTAAAGTATAAATATTAAATTTAAAATTACAAAAAATGCTTAAAATTTAAAATAAATACACAAGATTTCGTATTTAAATTTTTAAAAAATTCTAAAATCACGACCCCCTGAAAGACACAAAATATTTGTTTTTCATTGAAACAGCCCAATAAAACCATAAATATTTGATGATGTTATCTTTATACAACATTGATCCCAATTTTAACCAATATTTATTTATTTTTGGGTTCATAATATTTATTCACATTGACCTTCAATATTCAAGTATGAAATATGAAATAATATTCAAGAGAACTTATCAATTTTCTTCTCTCTCTTAATTTACACATACACATATATATGTATATACTCCTATAATTATATATACACTATATCTCAATTTTTAATTACACTGGTCTTGAGGTAAATATTGATTATCAGTATGTCAGATTTTTATGTTGTAGTTCTTTTTGGAGCAAATGTACTAAAAGAACAGCTGTAGCTTTATAATTACATTTATATATCATATATAT
>NW_027111767.1:667870-668259 GCF_000696795.3 Halyomorpha halys
TGGTTTCCCAATAAACTGGACACCATTTCGTCGAGATGAGAAGATTTTGCTCAAATATATGTATACAGTTATATATATATATATATATATATATATAGCCAAAAAATTTAACTTTACAATACGAATTATTACATATAAATTTTAGACCATATGAAGTTTGATGTTAACATTATGATTTAAATATATATATTTCCGCCGTACACCCTACTCACGGTATTAAAATAATAAATACTACTGGCAATATTTTTTATTAGTATAGGTGATTCTTGGGGTTGTAAACTTTTTTTTATCTCCAGAAAAGCTTGTGAGCTAATAATTATTTTCCTTACATCTAAGATTACCTCTTTAAACTCAGTTCACAAAAGGAAATTATTAAATAATAATTATAA
>NW_027111767.1:668309-676378 GCF_000696795.3 Halyomorpha halys
TCTATTAGTTAAAAACCATGTTTTTTTCAGTGAATTACAACTTTAGAAAATAAATAA
The DNA here is from genome assembly GCF_000696795.3 of Halyomorpha halys. Classification (NCBI taxonomy): domain Eukaryota; kingdom Metazoa; phylum Arthropoda; class Insecta; order Hemiptera; family Pentatomidae; genus Halyomorpha; species Halyomorpha halys. Next base: position 668,367 of record NW_027111767.1, read on the forward strand.
TAAATTTTCTGAAAAAAATAATTATGAGTTTTCAGCTTGTAAAAAAAATTAAATAATATAACTTCCTCAAGCTTAACTGATTTAATTTCAATATTTATCCTTTCAAGATCACCAGATGATTTTTTTTTTGGAAATTTTATTTTTCTCTAGTTCGGCTATTGGACAACGCCAGCAGAATCGTAGCATGCCTGGATCGGCAGAGGAAGTCAGAAGCCAACCTTTAGAGCGGAGGCGCCATAAATTCAGTTTAGAGCCAGCAACAGAAGATACGAAGGGACAGTGACCCAAATCGGAAAAGTGCTGGCTTACTCTCCATTGATCCTAGGCAAGAGAGCTCCTCTAATGGAAGAGAAAATAGAGGGAGGGAGGAGGGCCGGGTTAGACCTATATTGTGATATCTGAGTCAGCTTGGAATTAACAGCTATCTACCTGGCCAGAAATCAAGACGGATTAATTAGCATCAGCTCTTTAGAGGAATACTTTAAAAACTAAGTACACCGATCGATCGGTTCTTCATTGTATGTAGGCAGGAGATGTTATGTGAACCGTGACTTGATTACACCAGTGGTTTCCCAATAAACTGGACACCATTTCGTCGAGATGAGAAGATTTTGCTCAAATATATGTATACAGTTATATATATATATATATATATATATAACTTTAGTGATCCGTACTTTTTATAAAGGTTTTATAACTCTAATTTTTGTATTTATATATAAAAGCAAAACCACCATTACTGAGTATTCCTCCGTCTTCAAGATTCCCTTGGTCATATAAATTTTACTATATTCAAGATACAAACAAGGTGCTCCCTATGTCCGTATCCATTATGTTTCATCAATATTAAAAAAAAAAATTAGAATACAATACTTAAGAAGCCAAATATATTTTGCATGTAAAAGTTAGAGTCAAACATGTTCCAATCCATGTTCTACAATCCAAAATATAGATCTCAACCTAACATAATTGCATGGTTATAGTACAAACAACGAAATGAAAGAAAAAATATTTTAAAAAAGTTTATGCAGGTACTATATAGTATAACAATAAATCAAACAAGTCCAAGTCTCGAATAAACATGGCTGACCTGAAGTTTTACATTTAAATTGCCAAAATTATCATGTTAATTTAAATAATATTAGGCTTAATCACATTTAAAATTTTGTAATTCATTTAATAAAATATTATCGACTAAAAAATAATAATATAATGGATAATATTTCATTATAAGGATTAATTACAACCTTTTTTTCATATCCTCATATATTCAATGAAAACAAGTGATTAATAAAATAAATGATATTTTTTTTCGCAATAATAAAATATTTTATTATTAGGAATTCCGAGCATTAAACGGAATAAAATAATTTTTCATAAACTTTACACTGAATCATTAAATTGTGAGTAGTAATACTCTTAGTCTAAGTTGTAGTATTTAACGAAGTAATGGGTATAATATTGATTTATATTTTAGTTCACAAGTTTGATTATTTATTTCGGTTATGAAATCTTAGGTCTAGTATTTTATGGCACAAATGATATTACTACATAAAATTTTTATTTTATTACTACATAAAAAATTGCATTTTTCACCAGAGTACTTGCTATATTGGTTGGCTCAATAGACTATTATTTTGATACTTACAGCTTATAATATGTAATACTGTGCAAATTATAAAAAGTTATTTTATTCCATTTAATGCAAGACGTTCTACAATATAATCAAAAGTTCATCTATAAAAACACTTTTTATTTATTTTATTGTTGGATTCTTACTTCTCAAGACGATAATTTTTTCCCCCTTCAGTATAAAAAATCCCAAGCCATTTCAATAATTTAAGTTCTACAGAGCTCATGTTTAATGAATATTAATAAAAATGTCTAAAAAATCGCAAAAGGACTTGTTGGTTTGTGTCAAAATCAGGCGTGTCGTTCTACCGAGCCGATGACTCAACTCTATAAATATTAGCTAATTAAGAAACCTGTGTGCCAAGGTCCAAAAAAATTCCACCCATTCGTTCTACAGAGGTGATTCACCATCAGGTCATCTCAACAATTTCAATGCTAAAGTATAGTATACGGATACAATAATGTGGAATAAAAGAGCAAGCAATGTAACTAACTAAAACATAAAGTCAAAAATATTTAACTGAAACCGACTACATAAAATTGTAATTACCAACTGTGTCTACACGCCTTTGTATGTAAGAATAGTCATAACAGTGGTAGTTTTATTACATTAATAATTTTTAGAATATTATTCGAGATTCTGAGAGCTACGTTTGACGTACGTGTCTGAGCTGTAATTTCTACAATATAAATTGCCGAAAACTAGTTCTAAAATAGATTGAAAAATAGAAAGCTAACTATTTTAACTATCACTTGCTAATAGCATTTATTTAATACCAGATAGCCCAGGTGGGCCTTACATAGTTGATACAACCGTCAATTTGTTTTTGACAATTGATTAGGGGGGTATAGTCCCGTACAAAAGACACCCCTAACTATATACAACGTTATAATTTTAAAAAAAGTTAATAAATAGATAAAAATGATAATGCTTAATAAAAGAGAAAAGTAGAATTTATAATAAAAATAACGATACCGTAGTCCAAACAATTTCTCTCTAATGGTAAAAAAAAAGAAATGAAGAGAGAAAAAAAAAATAAGAAGAAGAAAAATAGAAGTAATGTGAATGATAGAATTAATAAATATAGAATTTATAACAGAATGTCCTGCAGCAGCCTGGGCTTCAGTCTTCGGGTTGAGGTTGGGTTTCCAAAGTTATAGGACTGTTACTTTAACTGTCAGTAAATGGGAGTGGAACTTCATGAACTATTTCTTGATGTAATCAGAGATCGCATTCACTGCGATTCTTAGGACTTATTTTGAAAAATATTGTAATATTTTCGAAGACGTTTGTCGGGGGTGCGGTCAGCAAAGAACAACATAAATAAACAAAACCATATTTATTTTATGCCGACGTTTCGCCCTGAGTTTCAGGTCTTCATCAGGGGTTGTGGCGTAGAAGGTAGGATTACAACTTAGTTGTGTCTGAGCTGAGTTATTTCTAAAATAGGAATTTCCGCAAAGCTGGTAGCAAGGGACATAGAAAAAAAACGAACTAAATATTCTAAATTAATTAAAATCCATTTTGAAATACGTTCAAACTTAATTAACGTTAATTTTATCGAACAAAGATAAACGCAGATAAATTCAGACCAGAAACAGCTTTACTCACATCAACAGTCTATAAAACACAAACCAGTCTTTTGGAAGTATCATGTTCTAAATCTGCATAAAAAAATATAATTACTCTGTTATTACTATCAAATAATACAGTAAAGCCTAAATCACTCATGTACTACGCAATTAATTAAAAACCATTCAAGATTTCACCAATCTTAGGCACCTTGCGCATTAATTAATCACGAGGTTATTTGACATACTGACAGAACAGCTATTGCACTCCACGTAATAGGAATCTAATAGGATGTTTAGCTAAAAATGTTTAGCCATAAATAATATATATATATATATATATAAATTACTAGTTCAAAAAATTCTATTGCAAAAGCGAAAAAAAAAGAATGCAACAAAAAAATAACCGGAACAGGTCTTTAGATGGAACAAATACAGAGAACATTGGATGGGGACTAACAGAACATTATTTTCATTCCAGGCGGAGATAACTCCAAGTTAGTGAGCACAAGGCAACGATTCCTCAACAGGAGTTTGGAAATAATCCAAAATCAATTTGATAATGGTCTATTTTGGTAAGAGTGCAAGCTTGTTTCTCCTTTAAATTCCGTTTTACTTCTTCCTTTATTTAGGAAGATGACTGGCCGGAAATTGAGATTATGAATGTGAAATTTTTACTGCTTAATCGTTTATCACAGCATTATTTTGTAGGTTGGTTTTTTCAGGTCAGTTAGGCCATTAGCGTCAGCCCAAGTAATTTATCGGTTTGTTTTCGGCAAAGGTTTACTACCGGGATCGGCGTGGTCACCAGCATCAAGCAGTAGAAATTAAATTTTATTTTATTAAATTTGAAACGAATAATAAATATAACTCATGAATGGATATATAAAAATTGTGGGTACTTAAATAATATAATTTTATATTTAATTAACAATTTACTCTATAATTATTACTACTGCTAATTATTCCACATACAATATTTAAATTATAAGTGCAAACATTTAAAATATGCTCGCTTTTTTCTGTAGTAGAAATCATTATTCTCATTAAACTCTATTGAACATCCAAGGAAAGGTATTAATAAATAGCTAAATTAACAGCTGATAGGAAATTAAATTAATTCTAATTGGTAGCACCGCAAATAATTGGAAGCATGTTAAAATATTTATGAAGATAATAATTCAAGGCATGACTGGATGAAAGTGTTATGTTAATGTAAACATACAAATCTGAGATAAATTAAGTCAAATATTCATTTATTCTTATTTTATAATCAATTGTTATGTCCAGAGTACTGCCAGAATTAAAGGTTTAGTAAAATGCAGTATGTAAAAAGGATTTTTTAAAATATTCTTCAAAGCAAATATTTCCCTAAAATTTCACATAACACTTTCATCCACTCATGTCATAAATTATTAATATATTTAATGTATTTGTTTTACTGAGTACAATTACTAATTTCAATTTCCAATACTACAATTCTATTAGTGGATTTTTTCTTTAATGTCTGCTACTACTCGTTAGGTAAGTTAATAACAATCAAGAAAAAGAAAAATGAGACTATCAAAAATTGTATCACAGTACACCAACTTTAAAATAAATAAAAATGTATTAACATCAAGAAATGTAGCACCACTGATTCTATACATGAATTTAGATAAATAAATAATTTAGATAATTGCTACGTAGTAGGCATTAAAAAATATATATATCTAAATATTGGATGGAATAATCACAAAAACTAAACCATAAAAACATTACGATTCTAATACTTTACTTGTGATTGATAAGAGAACTTAAGAACTGCGTTGAAAGTAGAGCATTTTGTTCTAACCTGCAATAAATGAAAAAAAAATTAGTTGTTAATTTTATTTATGATAAAATGTTAACAGTAAACTATTCTATCATTTAAAAGTTTGTTATGTAGAACAAATATATATTTTATTACAGGTATTAATTCTTGATATTCATAAAAGTATCTGAAACCCTTTTTCAAAGTGTAGATTAAAAAATATATTTACATACAAAAGGGATAGATAAGAAATAAATAAATTGCTCATCATTTACGAGTACAAATAGTAGTGGATAGTAGATTGAATTAATATAACAGTTATATACTTTTCTGTGTATCATTTATTATAATAAAAACAAAATTATAAGTTTTTTAGTTTACTCAAAAAATTACGTTTCAACCCAATAGGGTAGGGTAATATGAAGCGAGAAATTTAGAGTTGGGGGGAAATTAGATCATTTATTGGAAAATTGTCTATGTCACCCCCCCAAAAAAAAATCAGGATTAAATTCGATAAAAATCCGTGTTTGGATTTATAATATCAAGATCAAGGAATGCTATAAAAATATATATAAATATAATAAAGTGAAGTAAAAACTTTGGAATTATATTTACAAAATATGTTTAGCTTACATTGATTATGTTTTTAGCAATTAATTACACTTATTTAAAGTTGATCCCCTTTATGATTATAATTAGGTTAAATAAATCAATGATTTTGTGAATAAAAAGAAATGTTTTCGTACTCTTGGTAACTGTTACAAAACTGGTAACCCACAACTCATTATTAATAATTAATTGTTTATCTATTAAACCAGTCATTATTAAACAATTAATTTTATTAAGTTAAAACCATATATTGTATAAACAATTTTATTGTGGTAAGAGAATTATATTTAAAATAGTTTTATGCACAATTATTCTCATTATACTCTCGAACTAGCTAATTTTTAGTTAATAATTACTTATATTAAAAAAATTGTCAAACTGATATTTGTAGAACATTAAAACTGAAAACTTTTATAAAAAAAAAAGTAGCATATTTTAAAATTTATTTAGAACTATATGACACGACTTTATTTAGATGTTTATATAATTAATAAACTAATAGTTTATAATAAAAATAAAAATAGAGATAAAGCTTATCTCATGTTTAACAGAAACTTCAATAAACATTGTGAAAATTCAATGGTGTATGTAAATCTCAATGTGAGTGTGAGCATCAATAAATAACAGCAGAGAAAAAAAAAACGGATAAAAAAGAGAAAAAAAAAATGTTTGATGCTGAATTACTTTGAACGAGAGTAAAATTTGTAGCCAAGCGGCCGGTAATGCTCGTATCCCCCGAGGTTTCGCTCCCAGCTTACCGATATAATCGGGATTAATGCTTTCTCATTTCAATGATATTCCCCAACGGCAAGGGAAAAAAATATATTTTTTTACAACTCCAATAAAATATTAAAAACAATGTAAAATTTAATTGTCTTTTATCATTTATAGATGAACTATTTGCACAGTCATTTGATAGTTATTTTACTCGATTATTTAAATTAGAAAAAAAAACAACCAAAAGATCATTTTTATTTTCAATAACAAGAATATTTTTAAAGAAATTTCCTCCCGATTAGGTATAAGCAGATGTGTCAAAGATTGAGATTTTCGATACACGCTGACCTAGTTAGAGAGGGATTGGTAAACATGCGACGTTCAGCAAATCTAATATTGATACATATTTTTCGTTAGTGTGATATTTATCTTCCTTGTCAAAAAAGGCATAGTAGAACACCGTCGTTGAGTTATTTATGCTGATAAAAGTTTCACGTAAATATGAAAAAATAAAATAAAATAGAATCCTTACAAAATTGCTACTTTTTCTCAATCTATAAATACAACGAAGGAAGTGCTGATTTAAAATATGATAAACATTCGATGGAGCAAGCATACTATCTATATGTAAAGAGTTATAGCAATAATTAGAAAATTGAATAATACAAACAATTAGAAATTATAAAATATCAAAAAAACTAAAAAAAAAAAAATTCTAGTCCGATAAAATGTTCAATACTTTGTTACCTTGGTGTTAGTAGTAGGCATAAAAAATAAGGAGTTCTTTTGCTACCTCCTCACTGCCATTAGCGTGGAGGAACCCTTTCAGCCCATCGTACCTACTGATCTCTTTCATTGGCTTTTATTCTCATCTCGACCATGGGGCTGCCTCCGGCTTAACCAAATCTCTTTTTGTAGTCATGGTACATCAGACTGAGCCAGCATCTGGATCGTCTTCTCTCTGTTCTTTCTTCCAGGAACCATTTAGCCTTTCCATCATCAACAATATGTAACCCATGGATGACCCCTGTGTGTTATCGCACACCATAATAGTCCACGCACTTCTAAAACTTGTTTAGCTGGCCTTATATTTAGACCATCGCTTATCCTTTCATGCCTCCAACAATCCAATGTTCTCTCGCCAAGGAGTTTTCTAAGGTATCTTATTTCTATGGCAGTTATCACCTTCAAGTGCTAGTAGAGGACAATCCAACTATTCAGCGACAGATAATGTTTTCAATAAGGCTGTTTTTGTTTCTTTCTTTATCACTACTCTTTATAAATTTGTTGATCAAATACACTGTTGACTTACATGAGCCTATTTAAAGAATCTTGATCGATTTTTCCATCGATGGTGAAAATCGTAGTTGCAAAAAAAAACAAAAAAAAAAAACAGATGCTACTGTGTCTTTGACATAAACAAATAAATATTATTTCTTACCAAAATATTTTAAGAGAAAATAAACCTGATATGAAAATACTAATCAGGAGCCCCTTACTTAGGACTCCCCATCTTTAGAACTGCTTTAATCACTATTTCTCTCTTTTCATTTTCATGCCCCAAACTATTTTCCTCTGCCTTTGCTCTCTTCCTCTCTCTCTATCAACATTATATTTATTTATTTTTATTTAAATTTATTATCTGTTTATTGCTCCAAGATTTCGTCAGTAGTAGTAATACTTCAGCAAG
>NW_027111767.1:678399-739010 GCF_000696795.3 Halyomorpha halys
CAAGTTTTTTACTTTTCCCCATCGCTGTCTCAACGTGTTCCCAACGTCCTCCTTGCTTCCGAGCATCCTGGGAATTCCAATTAAGTGCTTGTTTCTCTATGGCAATGTCATGCTTCATTAAGGTGAGACCAACCCATTTGATTAGTGCCTCTATTGGAAATAATTTCAGGTCAGTGGATGGAAAGTATTCTCCTCAAGTATCTACGGACAAATATTTTTCTTATATCTTTTTCTATATTCCTTTTGGTGAACCTCTAAGTTTTGAATGAAGTATTGAGATTTGTTTTAAACAAGTGCAATCTCCAATATTTTAAGAAATGTTTAAAGATTTCATCATACATTTTCCATTAATACGAATCAGAAATAGACACGGGATAGGAACGATATAATACCAGCAATACTTGATTATAAATTTTCTATTAATAAATCTTAGCTAACAAATGAACACTGACATAAGGGTATAAACTTCCCACAATACCACAAATAGAGACAAGTGGATGTTTTTTATTGTATAGGTAAGAAACAGTCTGAAAACAAAATTTTCAGTCGTAATAGGTGAGACTTCTCACACTTGGAGCTATGGCTTGAATGCACTATTAAGCTTTTTTATAAATAAAAGTTATTTCTTGCAAACAAATCTCTTATTACATATTTATTACTTTTAGCTATATATACAAAAGTGCTTTGTATGTAAAAGTTAGAACGCTTTTTAAAAACATTAGTAGACAGTAAATGAGGACGACCATGTTGGATTATATCTATGTATATATATATTTTTTTAATATATTTGAAATTTTCGTATAATTTTTATACTTTTTACTTACTTTCATGTGTGACGGAAAAAATAGAGAACATTTTTAGAATTGAAATAATGGAACAATTAAACAAATTTAAAGAACGATAACAAGCTAGAAAAAAAAAATAAAAATGCATAAAGGACGAAATTATAAATAATAAAAAGGAAAAAATAAATCATATATAACTTTACTACATAATGCAGAAATTTTTATGTGACAATTTGAAAATAATTATGCTGTGGCAACCCAATGAAGTTTGCCAGCAAACAATTTTTATAAAGTATTTTTCTTTCTCTTTTTATAAATAAAAATGGTTCCTTGGAGACAAATCTCAGCTCACTAACAACAATAAATAATCTAACTAACAATAATCAATCATCTTCTCTCTTTGATAAAAACAAAAACTTAAGTCTCTTCACATGCAACACGAGCGTGATTATCTTAAGGCTGTAACGGCATTATCATATCTTTTGTTGTCTAAGCGAAACGTCAGCAGTAGATTACTATTTCAAAACGCGTTTTTCTACTACTCTGCATATTTTGTTATATGACATATGTCACTAACTCATTTTATTTATTGAATCCCTAACTCACTTCAAACACTAATTTAAATGTTTCCGATTTTTAAAACCTAAGCCGATACTAAAATGAGGAGATTGCTCTAAATGCCGAGTCCTTTTAAAGAGAGAGAGAAAAAAATAAAATCACCAGATACTATTTAAATGCCGGCCATAGAGGCTTCACTTGATGAAGGTCGGAAGATTCCGACTATAAACAATGAGATGGAGGGAGTGGTTCACCAAACAATAAGGAGCTCTCTAATTGAGCCTAGGGTTAATGAGACATTTATATGCAGAAAGGTCCTATTAATAATGAACATTCCCCGATTTAAAGGAAAAGAAAGCCCACTTAGTTCCTTCCAATTAGCAGCAATTCCTCTTTCCCGGCTTCGTCAGTTCTCAAATATTCGTCTCTCAACTCTAAGGTACTCGTCAGTTTTATTCTTTATTAAACCTTTCCTAAGCAGGAAATTACATAATTCTTTGAATTGTAACAAAAAAAATGAATTGCTTTTTAAGGGCTTCTAGGAACCCTCTGCAAACATGTGAATGTTTAGCCGAATAATTTTGTTTTCTTCTAATTAACAACACCCAAGAAGAATGGAAATTGGTCTACGAAAAAAATCCGGATAACGCAGCTTTGCTTCAAAGTAGCAACTCTCACCAAAGAAAAAGTTTTGATTTATTTTTTAATTGGAAGTATTCCAAAGATATCTAAATATAAAGTGAATAATCCATAAATGACTTTCTTTAATAATATTCTTTTTATATATAACAAATATCTTTAATTTTCTTGTAAGTTATCCAAATAAATATACATCCAAATCCAAAGTCAATTATTCCTATAACTATATATCCAAATCCAAAGTCAATTGTCCATATAAAACTTTCTTTAATAAAATAGTTTTTATGTATTACAAATACCTGTTTAGCCTGCCCTAAGTAGGGCTGTCACAGGGTACAGACTAAAGTGCAATCTATGGATTGAACCAAATATAAAATTATATATTTTTTCAGATGAACCACTATTCATACAAAGCAACAATATTATTCCAATCAAGGAAATTCACAGCTCCGACAACCCACCGGTGGATTCAGCCTACGAGTAAAGCTCGATAAACATTAGTTATTCACAGATAAAATTTTTAAATTCTAGTTAACCTAAATTTAGAAACGCTAGTCAACAAAACAAAATTTAATACGATACATAGTGCATAATTCAATAAATAAGCTTCGTGAAACCTCTTCCATAAAATATTTTTTTCTTTGAAAATTAAAAAAAAAAAAAAATCCCACTCGTCAAAATTAGGACTTTTGCTTATCCGAATTAACACATGTATTTACCATTCAATATTATTGTTTCTGTAATACTAGATTTCAAAAAAATCGAAACATTCATAACAACTCTATCAATTAAATAATAAAAGTTTTATTTCTAATTCAAATAAACATAATAAAGCTCTATTTAATAAAACGACAATTATTCAAGTATTTCACTGTTCTACTTATATTTTAAGTCCTAAGGTTTAAAAATTATTGTTATGTTAAGAATTGTATAGAGATATATTAAAAATTGTTCAATAAAGATACAACATACTAGAAGAACTATTTATTGTTAATCAACGTTTCGCCCCGAGTTGAAGCCCTGCAAAGGGCTAATTCTGATTGAAAAAGTTTAAAGACTGCTATTTTGCAGTATTTTGTACCTTTATTGACTGCCACCCGGACTATCTTCCTACAATATACTTCATAAGGTCAACAATCTTCTTCCGTAACAAATTATTGTTTTAAACTATAACTTTTATCAATTATTTATCGAAATCGTTATGGATGTTTGGATGTATTTTGAGTGTAATAGAAAAAATAATCTTACATATATTAAAAAATAAAAATAAATGTAAATTATGATGGTGGGGCAAACCCCCAAGGTGTTGACTGTTTTTGTAAAAAAATAAATGAATATTTTATGGAGGAGACTTCAAAAGGATTAATTATTGAATTTTATTCAGTCCTTCCAATTAATATCGAATTATATAAATTATGTAGCTTATTCAAGCAATATGATGTCAGTAAAGTCATCCAAAACATTAAAAAAAAAAAAATCAACGCATCATTCCAGAGACACTTCTAAAGAATTCCCAAAGCCAAATTTACATAAGTAGTTATCTTTCTTTCTCTTCAAACCGATGGTTCAGACATGGTGTTACATAATGTTTTTAAAAATATTATAGATACAAATCGTATTGTTTATTGTTTCTGACTTACTGTGATACCTAGTAATTTATGCGACGATTTGTAAAATATTTTTAGTATTAAGTATTATTTCACAAACTATTTTCTAACAACACAAACACTGATTTTCAAAAAAATTATATCAAAGCCTTGACTTCATCCGCCATAGATTTAAAATAGACTTCTTATTACATTCTTTTATAAGTTAACATAAAATCAATAACAAATAATAATAATTAAAAATTATTTTATACTGTCTGCTTATTAGTTATATAATATTTATTTCCTATCTTCTGTGAGTTCGATATCTGGAATATCAAAGGGGGCATTCAATTGCAGGAAACCTCGGAACCAAAACCGACTTTTATCGGGCCACATAAAACGCTATTCGAGTTCCAGAAATATTTGTTTTTTTTTATTTGCTCTTCTTTTGAGAAACATGGATTTTTTTTTTTTTTATAAATAATACTTAATTAATTTGAATGAAAATATGATAGTATTTTACAAAAGAAGGATATCCAGAAAAAATTGGTATTTAATAATACAAATTTATGAATGAAAAGCTATACTAAAATAGTTATTACGAAATTTTTCCATGTAAATTTAATTAAATTGTTAATAATCTGTAAGGTTTTCTTCTACAATAGTTACAACAACAAGACTTATTTAAAGAATGGAACACTAAACAACAAATCACAACAGTTCACTTTCCCATTCCGGAGCCACACTTGCCCTCCAGTTTACATAAATAATCTTCTCATACAATGTGTGTTAATTGTATGTTTCCATCCTGAAGACTGATTCAGTTTATTACTTAGAGCTCTCACCTTCGAAAGAATAAGGATGACCTGGGGCGCACATGCCTGACGAAAGCGGCTAGGCTTAAACAATAGATTGGTGCTATTGTGCTCACTTCTGAATAGGTGATCGACACTGTAACTTAACAAAGCAAGTGAAACCGGCAACCTACAGGACATCTGTGATGTCCTAAAAGATATTTAAACATTGAAGACAATAATTGCAATGAAGCATATGAAATATAGATCGCCCTGATATATTATCACAGAAAGTTAATACTTAATTTCAATACCTAAGAAAATTATATAGAACCTAACCAAACCAAAATAGGTAAAGAAAGGATCAGATTTTAAGATCTTCATGATTACATTCGTTTTAAATTCTGGTTACGAGTGGGTGTCGATGACTGGGGAACTATCTCCTTTATGCCAATTTCTTCCAATAGCATTATTCATATTTCATAAGTGATTTCGCATTGATTTAAGTGATTCGCACAGAGCTATTGGAGAAGCTAACCACATAGTGTGTTCGATATTTTTTTACACTGGTGCAGTTGGTATATATAGGTATGTTCTATTATGTATGATCATCGTGTATCCACCTGTGAAATATGAGAATACCAAACAATATCGGGAGACTGGAGTGGTAAGGAAAAGAAGGTATATACGTCAAGTGCATCTCTTTTCTAAAAGAAAAACTGAAAAGGAAGGACATTCCGAGAGACTTAGGATTGTGTGTGAAAATCGGATTTGGATTAGTATTTGTAACTTCAGCCTAATGTTTATTTAATAATATAATTCTCCATATTAAGTATTTTATTTTCTATTATTATGTAATTCAATTACAAAGGGACAGAGAGAATAGTAAAAACAAATGAGAAAACAATTGAGAAGAAAAAAGAACAAAAAACAAAGGAGATGAGAAAGTAGAATTTAATAATACTGATTAACAGTTGTATATAGTTGAGCTAAAAAAGAAAATATGTTTTAATGATATTATTATACTAGATTCATAACTATGCTGTTTATTCAGTAACCTAATATATTTGGGAAAAATAACATAGGGGAAAAGAATTGTTGCCTCAAGTTATTTTTTTAATATATTTAAATTTGTACTCATGTTTTTAGTAATATTTGTTGTAATTTAACATTAATTATGTCCAGTAGAAAAGCCATGACCGGTCAATAACTAATGCATATGCATATTTTTTTTATATTGAGTGCAAGAATTAGTTAATATTTAAATCTGGAGAAATAAATTAATCCTGATGGTCGTTATTCTATTTTCTCCCATCTCTATATAAGTATTAACAATTGATGGATCCAGAGCAATAAGCATGTAGCTCCATTTTTGACCTTTTTTTACATTTGTACGTAAAATTTACGCCTCAAATTGCAGAAAATTTGATCTAGTTTATAAATGTATACAATAATATTTGTCGAAAAGTCGCATCTTCATCGTGGAAATGAGAAAAAAAATGGAAAAGTTCCAATACTTCATGGTTTTCGTTCTTTTTGTAGTTTTTTACCATTGACGAGTGATTTTTCGAAAATAAAATTAGTAAACATCTATAAACTAGATATTCTACATTTTGCGACCTAATTCCTTTGTAATTCCAGGATTTGAGATAAAGTACTCCTAAATATTGGCAAATTGAAAAAACGCCAACAAATGGATTTACTTTTTTCACTGGTGTATATAATTTTTAAAAAATGTCCTGACTGTACGGCTTAGCCTAGAGTAAAAAATTATGAGAATAATTTCGTATTTTTTTATATTTCTTTAAAATATATAACCAGAAGAGTCTACAATTATATATGCATATATTTTTTTTTTGTTTGTAAAAATTGTAGTTTGTAATACTGTCATAGCGAATTGGACAGTGCCCACTATAGCCATTTAGAGGAGAGGTGAGTAATGATTGCTCGCTGTTGGCTCACAGTCAAATGGAACAGCGGTAGCTGACTCAGCAGTTCATATTTAACTAAAGCACATGCACTAAGTAAAGCCATCCCGAAAATGTAACGGTTAATGTTTGACGCTAGTCCTGATTAGCACTGACCTCCAGGGACCTGGATTAGTCCCGGGTCTCCTTAATAATGATGGCGGCCCTAACTACTTCAGCAGGAGTGGATCAGGCACGGGGGGAGGGAGGGAGGGCAGGAAGGTTGAGGGGATTGTATCTGATGGCTACCTCGCCTAGTACATATTTTGGGCTACCGTTATCTAATGACATTTTAAATAGTCAATTCTTAATGCTCAGTTACAGATAATACATAAATACAAGTTAAAACATTTATAATTGAAAGATAAAGAACTCAAAAGACTAGAAAACAAAAATATGCTAAATTTGGAGGATTCCAAAAACAAAGGCTTCGTATTGATTTTACCAGATTTCTTACACTAATTTCGCTAACGGAGGCGTAAACGTATTTTTTTCGTCACACCTATATTTCGAAAACGGCGCTTCCGCATTGAATCAAATTAGGGGTGTTATGAAAGTTGGAGATTAGAGTGAAAAGTGGCCCATTATTTTTTTTTTTAATTTCATTTACTACTTTTGCTTCATCAAACACCAGCCACAGCTATAAGCACATGAAATTTCGTTTTGATAAAATCAATCGAAATAATTTTTATTTCCTTTGAAAGGCAAGATAAATTATAGACATATGAAGAGAAATTTAAAAATATGGTGACGAGCGGCAAATCCTTATTTACGCGCTGGTTATAAAAGATTTAAATTAGCTGTAGGTTAGTTAAAATACAAGCTATCCTAATGCATACTGGGTAAAATTAATTAAACTATTAACAAGAGTGCTGGTATTTAGATATATTAATTATTCACTTATGAATATTAAATATTTAATGTAACTAACGTAAACATTATCTGAACATTTAACTGTTAAAAAAATAAAAACAATATTAACCTGCAAATATAATTAACAAAAAAAAAAAAAGCGCTTCATATCCCGCCGACAAATAACAACACAACGTTCTCGGAAAGGCACGAAGGAGATAAAAAAGAAAGAAAAAACTCAACTAAAAGGCCGGTGAGAATAAAGAGGAGAGAGGATGTGGGTAGTTCACACTAGCTCACTCTGGGAGCTCTGTAATGAGGGGCTCACGCAATGAGGCCCATAAATCATAACAAGCTAGGCTTTTAAGGGCATCAGTCCAACACCTCGCCTAGGCATATGATCAATGGGAGGATAAATTGAACCATTACAGGCACTCTGCTTCATAATCATGCAGGTAAATTAACTCTAAGAGGGGTAAAAAGTGATTTGAGATATAATAATGAATTGCAATATTTTCTCTCAAATATCCATGATTATGGAACGCATTTAAAATATATAACATACAACAAAGGAAGAAATATTTTTATAACTTTTTTTTTAATAAAAAGAAATTTGACTATATATAGGATGGTCAAAATTTAAATAACACTCCCCCCTTTTCAGAGTCTTGAAAATTTCGCAAGAAACTTGGGGAATTACGTTTCTAGAGGTACTAAAGTGGACAGTACAACTCTTCCAGTTCTCTAACACACTTAACTTCGGAATTTCTGATGGGAAGGTTGGAAAATTGAACGAATGTAAAGCACAAGACCATCAGATAATTAAATTTCGTCACCGTGACCAATAAGATTGTTGTTTTTCGTGATTCACATCTATAAGAAGCGTCGAACTGGAAAATATCTAAAATACACTGGTTTTAAAATTCAATTTTTAATGAATTTATTCATTGAAAATATCTCATTACATCGGAAATTCCAGAGTTATGTGAACTAGACTTCTCCAGACTTGAAAGAGATTACTAATGGTTACATTCAACCAAAAGATACTTCACCACAATCATAATTGAAACATTTTACAATTCATTTTGAAACACAAAAAAAAATTTAATCCAATCTTAAAGGGGCTAATATAAATTCTTTTTAAATTTTGTGTTAAATGAAAAATTTCTATTATAGTAAATAGTTAATTCTAAATGCTATACAGACATTGATAATCATATTAAATTTTGTGAAATATATTCTGCCTTTTTTTATTATTTCCATTTCATTTGTCAATGCTAGAGGATCTTACCTCCATCCACTGGATTAAAATAGTTATAATTTGAGAATTTGTTTATATTTACAAAAATATTTTTGTATTGTATATTTTATACATTTTAATATGTATAAATATCTGTTCTTTGGTTTACTTGACAATTGCCATATGCATTTATTTTGTACAAGATACATTATAACTTCACGTGGTAACTGAATATGATTGTGTTTCCATTACAATTGATATAATCTTCCGATCCAGTTCTAAAGGTAAAATGTTGATATTCTCGGAACTAACAATTTGGACATAGTCCCTTTCAGAAGCAAGTCCCAGAAATACAGTAATATAATTATGAGTAGGCCAACTCCAATATCAATAATACAGTATTTATATTTTGATTAATTTATACCAACACAAAGGTCAATAGATAATTTATATATTTACTATATAGCGTTAATTTTAAATTTAAATATTACGATTTGCAAATAAATTTATATCGATATAATGTTAATAACTAATAAGTAAAAATATGTTAATTACTACTTTGTAATAATTAAAATGGGTAAATAAAATTCAAATGAACTGTTTCCCTTATGGATAAGAAGAGTCCTAACTATATTATGAATTTATAACACCTAATTTATAAATATTTAGTCGTGAATAAAAATAATAAAATAATAAGTTAATAAATAAAATCAGATCTCCTAAGGTTTTTATGACAAATAAAATTTTGATATCTAAGAATTAAGGAGTTAAGATCGAAAAGTTGTAATGAATTAACATTTTCAAAAAAAATTTGGCTTAGTCATGTGATATAATAGTTTTTTAATAATGATTTTCTAAAAGATAACATAATAATTAGTAAAAGAAAAAGAGGAAAAATATAATACCTTGAGTATTATAAGTAATATATTATCATTGTAAGTCAATGAATTTAAAAACAATAATAAAGATTCTTTAATCCTTAAATAAATATATTACAATTAGAGACAATTAATTTTTTTATTACATCAACAATATGAAAGGTTGGAAGTGGAAAAAAACATGTCGCTGCTTTAACTTTGGTACCCGTTTCTAAAAAAAACAAACTTAAAAATTAAAAAAAAAATAATAAAAAAATCAACAGCAGGAAAAGCATCTCCTCTTTAGCATGATTTGGTAGCATGCCTATGTACTTATTTTCTGACTTCGAAAATTCCCTCGAGATGTCTCATGAATGAGACATGAATTTTTGTTTTTTAATTAGTATAAAATAAATAAGAGTTACTAGGAATCAGAGTTTAAGAGACCATGTGTCACTTTCTTCTTCTTTTTTTTTAATCAGTTATTGTAGTCAATAGATTCAGAATGAAAATTTGCTTTAATGAAGGGTGTTTGAATTTGACTATTTAATAAAATTTAATACGTTTCCCCCACATTCTAACTCGTTGAAAGAATGCAGAAATTGTTTCCTTTAATACTTAAGTTACAGAATTTTCAAACTTAACACAACATATAAGGAGAAGATAACTGTAAAACTAAATCTAACTTGTTATTATAAGCCGACAATTATCAGAATAAGAGATTTTTCTTTATCTATCTGTACCTAAACCAAATTTACACTTCAGTATTAACAAAATAGTAAAATTGTCAATAATTAACTAATAAGGAATAGGGATAATTTCAAAATTTTCTCAATACTGAAGCGAAAACTAAAAAAAAAAAATCTTACTTAATTGTCATTTGTACCCCTTGGCTTTTCCCCATTTACTTCTTTTACCTAAATGAATACATGTACAAATGGTCGGATTATGATATGGATCCAATAATATTATATCATATGTAAATATAACTTAGTATATTCCAATAGTAAAATGAATTATCATTATATTAGGTGACAAATATTATGAGTAATTTATTTCGTAATCTAATGTTTATTGCCTTTTGATGATCACTCAGCACAATGCTTCACATGAAATAAAGTTTGTTATGATGTTTCCATAATTAAACCAAAGATGAAATAATTATCAAAAATTAAGTATTTATTTAGTTGGCTTTTGAAGCCAATATGAAACATGAAGTCGGAAAATCAAAATAAATAATAATCAACAAGGACTTAATGTTTGTAAAGCGAAAATAAGTTACAGCGCAGAAGTGTTCTCGAAACCGAACTTAAATACAGACACGACCGAAGTTAAAGTGGCCTCACTAAGTCCCCCAAACCTCCCTCCTTTTAAATCGTTAAAAGCGTTACGAATGTAACGATTCCCATCGAGTATGATCAGTCAACTCCGTCCCTCGTTTAGGATCAGGAGGGGACCAACTGTATGATATTATGCTCAAGGTTCTTCGTTTAAATCTCATATTGAGTTGCAGAAGTATATGATAAAATGAAAAATAAAAATTAAACTATAACAAAGAAAATAAAGCAATGAATAATCTATTTATTATTGTATATCATAAAGTTAATACAATACAGATACGTTTTTACAGAATTATAAGACTTACTCGTAAATATGTAGCTTAGAGCAAAAAGAGCCTATACTAAGATAAACGAATTTGAATGACTAAAATTTAATATTTCCAGGAATTGGGATGAACATTAATCGACACAGAAGTAATTTATCGAACTAATAATTACAGTAAAAGTAATTCCTTAATATAATTAAAAGAATAGCTTTAGAAGAAAACTCCTAAAAGCTTATTTTAATAGCTTAGTAATAATAAATAATAAATACTCAAGAGAGTGCAACTATAAAGCAATAGAAGTCTCATTGTGAACAAAGTTAATATTAACAAATTAATATATATATTTTAAAATAATTCTTATATATAGTTTTATATATTCTAAAAATAAAAGTCCCAAAGAAAAAAATAACAGTTATAAATACTTCCACGAGTTGTTTATATTAAAATAAAACATAAATAAAAAGTAGTTACAAGGCTTTCCTGTGGCCATTGTTTGCTACTGTTATTTGTAATTTATAAAAGCTTAATCTTTAACAAACAAAAAAAAAAGAACCATTAAAAATTGTTGAAAATTGCAATTGATTTTGATGAATGATTGATGTATGGATCTCGCTTGAAGCCACAGAAATATGATATAGTTCACTATAAGATTTTAAATAACTATATAATGCCTAAACACTTACTACTATACGACAGCTGCAGTAAAAATCGTGCGATCGATTTTATTTTATCCCCCCTCCTTTCCCTCTGATTATCGTGAGAACGTTTTAGATGCCCATTGTGAACTGCAGTTTCTGTTCAACATAGTTGCTCAAAATTTCAGTCCATCAAATATTGACTCTATCCAAATACCTCATTATCTATAAACCAAGGATAACATATAGAATAAAAAATACTAAAATTCATAAGGCATTATTTTTAAATATATATATATATATATATTAATGTAATTATTATATAAGCTAAGAGATTTTTCCATTCATATTTCGGCAAAATGTATTCCTTTTTACCACCAAATTGAGAATTTTAAACGAACAAATTTTAAAATACCTTTGTTTTTAAACACTATGTGAAATGTCACATTTTTCTTTTTAAGGCTTGTTATAGCAAAATCACAAGTTCACAATGAGACTTCTCTTTTGGATTTATTATTTAACTATATTTTAATTGCAAAATGAAGGTGCAGTTTCTTACTTCTTTAAATGATTTAGGATTTTGGAATAAACTACATTCAAATGTCTTGCGTCTGTCTTATAATTAATTACATAATTTTGATTTTAAGCTATTGTTATGGTTTCCTAAACTATTCTTTTCTTTATGCAGTATTTTAACGTCCTGAAAATTAAAATGATGTGCTTTTTCCACATGATGAAGTAATGTTTTTTTTTCTTTTATTATATTTAGGATTATTTTTACAACAAATTAAATTATACATATTTTTACAATCATTAGTAAATGAATTCTGTCAGTAATATATTGTCCACTCTACCTATAATATATTCCAAGACTCCTATCAAAACGTATACCGAATTTTTATCACTGTTATTATATAAGGCATCAATTTCCTTTGAAGACTTATATCCGAATTCATGTTTTGGTATATCATAATGGATATAATTAATGATGTATGTTCTAGTAATGATGATCAGCAATGAGTAGTTTTTCGCAAACATGTTTTCTATGATCTCTGCTTCGCTAAATAGTAGCTTAACTTGGTTGAGTGAGTAATGTTTCAGAGAAAACACTTCTTGAAAATTCATTAGGATACCAAGAAAACAAAATGGTTATTTAAGATAAATTAAATTTACAAACTTCAGCTAAGTACATGAGCAACTTTTGATTTAGAGTGTTTGCCGTAATAGCCAGCAAAATGTTTATTTTATCTCTTTCCATTTAAAGAAATAAATAGCATTTCTCATTTATAATGTAAAAGAGCATCATACAAAAACGAAAACATACATGACATGGTTAAGAACATGAATGACAATGAAGTTTGTGAGGAAAGTTAGCAACGTTATTCTTGTAGACCATTCAATTAATAATTATAAATATCTCTAATACAGTTCAAATATTATATAATTATTTAGTTATCTTCAAATACATCAAGAATGTTCCGAGACATGTGAATTATGTGTAAAATCAATCAGAGGATTTTATGAGCATTCTGTCCAGAAAACATTAAAAATACGGAGTCGAAATTTTTTTTATATTTGGAAAATAGATTACATATGCGATTTTTAATAAAATATTTTCTTATGTATAATGTCAGTTATGCTTAAACGAATTCGTTAAAAACTATACATCAAAAATTTAACATGATTTCAACAATCAGATCCTGCAACTACAAGGGAAATAAATAAATTGAAACAGTGTACTAATAATGAACTCTCCATCTTCAAAATATGCTTAAAGACATGTCACAATCTCACTAGAGGAGTTCATAACACAAAAAAAGGCAATCCTTTTTGGCAATCCGACAAAGTCTGCAGGTTCAAACAGATTAGACTCATGAGGTGACAGTTGCTATGCGGTTCTTTATGGGTAGCGCCGGTGTTTGTTGTACTTTTACCAACACAATACATGCCCATTATCTATTTTAGTCGTAACATTATATCTCCCGTCTTAACTCCCCTTGAAACAAAAAATTACAAGTCTTTGGACTGATCAATGATTATGAGTAACATTACATATATTGTATACACTTTTTTCCGTCTATTAGTTGGTTCAGAACTTCACAAGAAAAAAGGGATTTTTCCAACAAAAATAATATTTTTTTATCAACTCGTTAATCACTCAATCAGCAACTCACTCATTCCGTCACTTGACGATGTATTGTTCCACTGATTACTTCAAGGTGGATGGATTTTGCCTATTTCTGAGTCGATTTACACCCGTAAATAAGAAATAAAAACTGGTTTTAAACAAACTCAAATCTAAAGGATTAATCGGGGGTTGTTAATGTAACAAAGGCATAGAAAACAATATATAAAAAATGCCAAAAGATATTTTAATAACTGATAGATATAAGATAGGGCTGGTATGCAGCATTTTGTTAGACGTTATTAATGACAGTTTATCATTATGACAGATGCATGTTGTGGGGCAGATTAATGCTTGTACTAATTAGTGCAAGCTAAATAATAGCAATAAATGTACATTGACTCAAATCTTGATTACAATAGTTACACTAATACTTAAACCAACGCTCCGAGTATTAGAGAGAACATGACTGTAAAAAAGAGTGAGTGAGCCACAATGGATAAGGTATTGAGGTCTGCGTAATAATCTTTCGTTTAATTTAATATTAAATTTTCGATTGAATATACATTTCATGACTTACTTTATTATCAGATATACATGCAATATTCAAAACATATCTCTATATTTGGATAAATAATCCATTTACACCACTTACTTCCCTCCTCATTAAAATGAATAATACTACAGTACCATTCAGATTTAATGTATGAACAGATTGAAAAAGCTCCCTATGTTAAATTCAGAAAGGCATCAGAGGATGTGTGAATATATAATTATATCAAAATAAATGCATTCAGTTGGAAATTCGAAAATAATTACAATCGGAAATAATTACAAGGTAGGATTAAAATGTGTAACTATATTTTAATAATATTTAGATATATTATATAATATAGATTTATAGTGCTTTTTAAAAAATCAGGTTTTATATTGCAATATTTAATGTTATAACATCTAATATACTTCTACTTTAACCGAGTCTAAAAATAATTACTTATATTCATTATAACATTAACGTTTATTTATAATGTTCAGTCTTATATGGATTATAATTGAATAGAAACTTAAATATAAAAAATACGCCAACTAAATCCATCAGGATCTGTACTGAAGAACTCTTATACTACTTGAATAAGTTTGATGAAGAATTATATATCAAGCTTACAGCCCTGATGAAGACTAGAAATTCTTGCCGAAACGTTGGCACGATTAAATAAGTTACTTCAACTTATTTGTGTTATAATTTGACCGCACTCCCCAACGATCTCCTCGTAGAGGAATTATATGGGTCGCTGACCAGGAATGTTTAGATTTTTTATTCTATACCTCAATTTAAATTTATTGACCAAATATTTCTGAGCTTTCCGCTCATTCTCCGACGTTTTTGTTTTATTTTTGTAAAGAGGACATTCCGCATTTACTCATATAGGATCTGGGTTTTTTCTGAAATTTTATATATCAAAACGTTTCGCCCTTGAGAATCGTGAACTTACATATATCTGGATATGATGTAGAAAAATTTAGGTTCGACCGAACTCAGGGGTTTAACTCATTTCATAGTCAATATTAATAATAAGTGAAAATCGTTTAATTGGTGTTCAAATCGGGAGCAGGAATAATATATTCACGGAAAAGGATATATTACAACTCGAAAGAGTAAAGAAGGAAAACGAAGGTTATATGGAATCAAAACAGAAACATGGGTGACAAATGGCACTCACATATAATTACCAAAATTAATTAGGTTTAAGCAGAATGGAAACATATATTCTAATTTCAAAACTAAATGATATTATTTCTATGATTTATGATGCAGGTAATAAATGCAGTATCTAATCTGAAAAATCTTGTTTTTTTTTTTGTTTTTTTTAGATATCTATATCAAATTTAAAAATTGTTTCTTATGAGTAGTTTAATTTTTATTCCTTTGAATATTTTCGTTGTTTTCCTTCAAAATGTAATATAGCCTGCAATCGATTAATTTAGTATATGTATACCCATTTATGAATCCAACTAATTCCTATATTTTTAACAATCTGAAGTACACGTCACCTATTTGCTTTATTTACAATAATGTTAAGAACGTGGCTATCAACAAGAAACATAGTAGAATCAAGAAAAGTAACAAATCCCAGAAGACAAAGGGCTGTCTTTTTCTGGAAGCTGTTGGAAAAAGAAAAAAAAATAGGAGAGCCTTTAAGATGGGGAAAGATGGCCGTACTTGAGTCAGAACTGTCTCATGCAGGGGTACTCCAACCCTTTCGGCTTCTGTGTGAGCTAACACTTCTGCAGACAGGCTGTAAGTCCAATATGTCTTCTGATATATATTTCCACTCATATTGCCCTAGGCTACCCGTACAATTTATTTTACTGGATTAAAAACTTAATAATAATTAAAACATACATAACAATTATATAATTTTTTTTTTCTTTGTAGCGTAAATATAGATGCAAAATATGAAGTAACTAACAAACATTATCTAAAATCAAAATCTTTGGAATGATCAATAAAATACCGTAGAATTAGATGCAGTGAACTCCATAAAATATGGTATTACAAATATCAAAATTTATTACATTTAATAACCACGGTATTAATGTTTTTATTTTAAAATTTTCTCTCAGTTATTATTTTCAGAAAAGCGAATATTAATTTTCTTAGGTCCCCAAATGTGCTAATGCGATTTTTATAGCAGAAGAAAAATGGTTTTCGTAGGCAACTAACGCCTAGGACATCAGAACCAAACAATGGGCCGTTATTAAAAATAGCTTTAATGGAACAAAGACAGCCGTGAATAACAGCACATGCCGATAATAAAAAATGAACCTCCCTTCCATCTCATGGCCTAAACCCATGGAATATTTACAGGGTGCGGGTACAGCACTAATGGCAAATCACCGGTATATTTAGGAGTTAGATTTGGAATTATGAAAACATAATTGTAAAAGAGTATAATGGAAACCATTTTGTGACACAAAAGAGTTACCTAATCTAATTTAAGTGAGATAACATCAAATACAAATGCTCTATTTATAAATAACATAGCAAAGATTGAAGAAGCGACGAATGAATAAAATAACCTATACAATTTACTTTTTACTTATAGAGGAATTATACAATGGCCCAACTTTAGAGGAAAGTCGGGAGGGGGGTGTAATAGAATAAAAATGGTCTTATATGAACTTCATCAGATCCCGCCTCATTAAAAAAAAAAAGTAATTTCCACACTAGTATATCAACAACATAATTAATCATAAACCTTGAAATCAAAATAATTATGTATTCAATAAAAATATGTAGAAAAAGGATAATTTCCAAAAAAATAAACTTTGAAAAAAAAGAAAAGAAATAAACATGGTTTAGAACAAAAATGATTGGGTACAAATGAAAATAGAATTCTATCAGAATACAGAAATAATAATATAAACAATGAAATAATATAAACAAGTGAAAAATAAATAAAGAAATGATGGGAAAATGAACGATAAAATAATAATAAGTGAATTTTTTCCAGAAGTCTTCTTTCTGTATTAAAACTACACTGTCTCCCCCTATAGAATTTTATTTCAATTTAAAATAACGGTAAAATAGATAGTTTGTAATAACAAAGGTAGTGTGTTAATCTATCAAATTAATATGTTTAAATACATTAATTAATCTCCAAATATGTGTAAACACTAATTCAAAATGGATTAATGCCACTAAGTAGAATAATTATAAATACTCAACGTATTCCGGAAGTTGTCTGTGGTGCATTATAAAATTCTGAGTACTACTACTTTTACCACTCTTCCAAGATATTTCCTTTTATCTACTCTTGAATACAAATGGAAGGTCCTTGTCAATTACAATATGTTGTCTAGAGTGTAAAAAACTTGGAGTTTTTTTTGGAGTTCAGTCCCCTTAATATATTCAAACAGTTGCTTTAAAATACATCCCAATTGATATGCATTTAAATAAAAATCCTCTGCATTTGAATTAAAAATCAACTTCATGCGTTGCAGCTAAAAAAAAAAAAGAGGGTAAACGCCCACATATTAAGAACACCCGATGGTAATGAAATTAATTTTTATTGATCATAGATGCCGAAGGGAAAGAGGAAGCAGAGTGGATGGCCCGTGCGGTAAAATTTTTATACCCACGTCCTTCCAGGGTCGTAAACCGAAGGAGGGACGCCGCATCCAAATGCTAAGCCTGGTTCTTCATCTGTATTCACGGATGTCTTTCCGCGAAGCTTGTAATTAATTATCGGTTAATTGGCAGGTTTTATTATTCCAAGGCCCTTCTAGGCCGGATAATTAGGGGAGTAGCTGCTGGGCTCTTGAAGAAGGCACTTAGGACTTCAAGGGAGGTGCTTCAAAAAATAGTGAGACTTTTTTTTCTAACCATACGACTTTCAGATAATTAACATTGTATTCTCATGTATACAATGTTAAGAGAGATGCAAAATAGAGAATAAGAGAGAAGGTGGAGATGCAAAATAGGACAGATTTCTAGGAACCTAACAAACATACCTAATTCAGTAATATAATACCTTCTGAAGCACAAACCAAACTTTGAACGTAAAAATAGATTGAGTTTAAGGCCTTTTGAGGGCTAAATTATGAGATTCAGTAGACAATTTTCTGGTTTCCTCAAACATTTTAAATTTGGATTTGTAACTTTAAGCATCTCTATCCTCTATTTCGTCGTCACCAGATTTATTCTAGAATTCAATAATTTTGTAAATAAATAAAACCAGAAATAAAAAAATAAAAATCATGCTTTAGTTGTAGACCGTAAATATCATTTATATATAGGAAATGAGAGAGTTAAATATAAAACGTAAGTCTTTTGAAAAGTAGCTAGCAACAGGATAGTAATAAAATGTATAATATGTAATAGAATACTTAAATTATGTATGTAGACACGAATGATTAAATGAAGGGCTGTCTCAAAATACGTACTACGTGATCTAAAAAAATGATATTACCTCAAACAAAACTATTTTCTGACCTAATCTGACTGGTATTCGCAATGAAGATAGTAATGGCGCTTAGGCGCCAAAACTGAAAGATTTTCATCTGATCAAAGATACAATTTTTATTTTTCTTATAACTAAAACGCAAACTAGAATCATATTTTTCATTGTATTCATACTTACGAAAAAATTATATTATAATTAAAAATTATTAAATCCAAATCCCATACCCATCAAGAGATAATCTGACAAATCTATGTTCATTCGCCACACTGCGCTTTGAATTGAAAATCCAAAACACAATTAAACAAAAATAACCACCGAAACAGCAAATATATTTGTCCTGCTGCAACAATAAGTACGGTTAATAACTTAAAATTCTGAATAATTTACTTTCGCCATATCCAATTCAACCAATCAACTTCATGTATGGATCCCACCGCTACAGGACTAATAATTAAGCACCGTTGTTATCCATAATGAGAACACTAATATGTAACGAATTCAATTTGGAAAATGGACGCCGCTCCCCATCATACGACCTATTGTCACAGGTGTCAAATTATGACCACGAAATGGACACAGGGAACGCCAAAATTCTATGAAATGTTAATTTTAAACATACAAGCCCCATAATAATTTTAAAATATATTTCTTCCAGTACAAGCAATTTAGATTGTTAAGTTGAGAGTAATAGTTGACGCAAAGTGTTGGAAATTTGATTTAAATAAACCTTATGACTTGTTTTACATCTCAAGATTCCTACTTAATTTTCATACATATAGATATTCCTATAACAGAGTCCAAGGCTTCTCTGTGGTCCGGAAAAGCCAGATAAATAACTCTGTCTCTTTTTTTTAACAGATCATCATTTTTCTGAGCAGAAAGTTGTTACCTTGAATCACTCTACTTGATCAGAATGTAGCTTCTTCTTCCTCAAGATTATCTGCAACAATTCCTAGTTCATGTAGTAGGAATGGAGGATACATATTATATATGCATAGCTCAAGAGAGGTATTTAAGCTTGTATTTAGTTAATTGGCAATATTACATTACGTCCCCTTTCTCGGAGGGTCTTTTTGCTATTTCTTTTCTTTTGCAAAATCTTAATCGCTTTTGGGACACTATACTTACTACTATAAATATTCCCACTGGTTAACCCAGAAGATCTTGGCTTGTTTTCTTTTTTGGTGGTGGAACCCTTACATTATCATATGATACAAATAAAGTAATTTGACCATCTTTTCAGCAAAAGCTAAGAAAGACTCGTATATCTACACAACTTGTGCAAAAGTTGTAGGAACATCCGAGATGGTAAGGTTCAAAACTGTGTTAAGGTGACATGAAATGACCAATTCCTAAATTATTTTGCGAAACCCCTGTTGGGAACCGCTTGTAGTTACTCCTCATCTTCGTAAGACTATCTAAATGGTGAAACACTTTCTTTATGGACTCCCTAAAATTCCCAATGCGTTTGAGTTTATTTCCTGCTAGGGATTTAACTATTCGCCCAAATGTTTCAATAAAATCACTGTGACAGAGATTTCTAGAGTTACAGAGAGTTCTCCAATGCCTTCTCTGTTTCTTCACGTATATATCCTTATATGATTTTGCAAGCTTTATGATGTAATAAAACAATTACATCATACATAATAAACCTATAACCAACCTAACTCAAAAATGCTCCGTTATTTCTAATATTTCCTTACTTAGGCTTGAAGAAGAGCTATAACGTAAACTGAAATGTCCATAAACATAAAACAGTTGAATATATTTACAGCACGTTTTATTTATAATCATGTATTCAATAATTAACC
Organism: Halyomorpha halys; assembly: GCF_000696795.3. Taxonomy (NCBI): domain Eukaryota; kingdom Metazoa; phylum Arthropoda; class Insecta; order Hemiptera; family Pentatomidae; genus Halyomorpha; species Halyomorpha halys. The sequence continues at coordinate 698,825 of NW_027111767.1, forward strand.
TTGAAACAATTTGTATTAATAGACTAACTGAATAAGGAAAATATGAATAAATTAACAATCCTTCAATGGGATACAAGGATAGCCTATTATTCAAGCTTTTATTAATTTTATTGTTTATTTTTTTCCTATTAACGAGCAGTTAATCATATTAAAGTAAAGTATACAGGCCAAAATCCTCTAAAGAAAGCCGTGTGAAATCCCAACCCTCAACGAAGGGCAACATAGTTTATAAATGATAATATAAGCGGGACCAGGGATAAGTTGGCTGTCCTGACGAAGGATATGAAATCCCCTCAAATCCTGGCCAGAAGGAGAGGGAATTATGAAGACTGAATCCCACTGTTTCCGGAAGAGATAATGCCAGAGGTGAGGTGGTCAGATAAAGTTAGGACTCAATACAAACGCTTACTGAAGCCTCGCCTTCTCCAGCTTTCTTTGGATGATTGGATTAGTTCAATAAATAGGCTTGATCACCTAAGCCTATAAGAACCAGAGAACTTGAGAAAATTCTTGGCTAAGGAATAGTAAGTAAATAGTAATTTAATGTTTAAAAAAAAAAATGTAAAATTAATTTTCTAATAATTAAATATTATATACATAAAAAAAAAATACTTTAACAGTAAAATAAAAAAAAATTAACTGGTTTCCATACGAAGCTGAACGAAACATTTTCAAATTAAACAAGAATCAAAATTGCAAGACGCTGTATCATTACTTTAACTGGTCTTATTTACGAGTAGACTGTTAGGACTAACTTATCTTTCAAATCGCACCTAGGGTGTTCCATTGAAAATGACATCTTCATTTTTAAATTGTTGATTTTAAGATATATTGATCAAAAAATCTATGAGAGAGTGGTATCCGTTATTTTATATATTAAGCTAAACAAACAGTTAGAAATATAATTTTACTTTATTTGGTTTCTATTATTTATAACAGCATTGTTTATCGTGCATATATAAATATTCATAAGTATTGAACGGCATGAAATATAATAAAAGTCTTATCTAATAAAAAATCATCTAGAATGTCTAATCAATGTTAACATTTTTACTATCTTAAAAAGAAATTGTCAAGTTTTTTTATTTTTAATTTTATTTAGAAATTACAAAAATGAAAATATCTGCATGAATGAAATTATAACTTTTTTAAGCCTCTTATCCTGCTTTAAGGACAAAAATTATAACAAAATAGCTCTTAATCCATAATGTTTTTCCGTAACGTCCAAGAAAGAAATATAGTAGTGAGGAACTATCATATTTTAATTTTTGACCCTACGGCAGGATAAAAGGTTTACAAAATTATTATAATAGTAAAATAAATAGTCAGATGGTAAAATAAATCATAGGTTTCTGATTCCATATGGTATTCTAAAACCAAGAAAAAATAAAATAGTACATTTTGTAAGCACGACCATTCTGATAGGACTACACACGCATTTCAATAAAACTGTGATTTTAGAGCTTTTTACAAATAATAAAAGAAGATAAATCAAAAAATGAATAATAGAAGTCCGAACCAATCAAACATTTTCTCATAATCTCTTGAGGAGGGAACTAAATTAAATTAAACTGTACATCCTTCAAACTCGACTTGAGAGCAGTGAAGTGATCTAATTAATGATTCAGGATCACTTCACATAACAGTGAAGTCAGTTGAACAATTTGAGTGACTGGGATTCTTCAAGTATCCCAGGGATAAAGAAAACCATTTCTTAATAACTTGAACGAATTCCTACTTCCTTACTTTGGCTTAGGGTATGCATCGAGTTCCTCCGGACTGATGAGTCTAAACGAAGGTTTCCTCTTCCAGAATATTCGTGGGATTAACCGCGACGGTCCAGGAGCAAACATCTCATTACAACTGGTTACGGACATTGCAACTGCTTGAGGATTCGTCACCATCCCCTCTCCCAAACTGCGAAAAAAGTCAACGATTGTGCAACAAGGCCACTAATGACATGAATACCAATTCACACAGTGACATAGCAGGAACCCGATAATCTATTCAGTAAATGTCACTCTTTGGCACATATTTGGAGCACGGATAGTATATTAACTATAACTAATGTTAAAAAAGTTAAGTTTCGCCTGAGACGTGCATAGAAATAAAAATATGAGAACAGTTCCGAAGCACTACTCCAATATATATAGAAATGTTTAAATAATATCTATTTATTAAAAACTCGATATTTTTAAAGGAATATATCAATGCTTTTTTCATAACTTTTATTATATATATCGTAATATCTATATTAAAATTTAAATTTATTAAGAAAAAAAAACTATATTTTTTCCAAAACTAAAACTATCTGTGAGGTATATTGGTTTAGTTTTTGTTTTCTATATTAGTGATAAGTTTTTTTTTTCTATTACAATGAAAGTAGGTTTTAAGTTAGGTATGGATCATGCATACTATTAATTTTTTCAGGTTCCTTTTCTTATATTTCGAATTCTTTTATGTTGAGTAATTTAATTCATAGATATAAAATTCTTAGTTATATATTCAGATTGTTGCTATTGAAACTGTTTCCAGTTATCTTCTTTAATATTATTCTGATTAAGATTTCTTTTTGTAATTCAAGTTTTCCTTACTCCCTTGCTTTTTCTTGGAGACGACCCATGTGTATATAAAGCGTTAATGCCGTTAATGCTATCGTCTATAATAAAAACATGATTTTCAGGATGTTTAGTCAATATTGGGCAAACTGTGCCCGATTTGGAAACAAACCTTTACAGAACAAAACGGAAACCAAAAAATCAATCTACCCGTCCAATAAATATTCGTGATACACAGACAAAGAGATCTAGATATTCTGATAAGCATTGATCTATTGAAAATTTTAAATCGAAAATTGTAGCCGATACCAAAGCGTTTTGGTTATAGGAAACTAAAAATGTTCTATAAAAAAAAAAATTACTTTTATAAATTGAAATAAATTAATACTAAATAAATTTATTTACTTTGTAACAGTTAGAGATTTTAACACTGATATTCAATTTCAACATTAAAAAAAAAAAAAAGGAACCGGAAAAAGTTATATGTTTTTCCTAAAAAAATAGTAATTTTAACAACCGTAACAACATTTAACAAAATTATGTAGTCATATTAGAAGAAGAAAATTATAATCACAAAGTAGTCTGAATATTTCTAAAATATTTTATTAGCCATTCTTCTGAGGATAAGAGCTAGAAATAAATTTTTTGAAGCATGGCGATGTATGTCAGCTTCAGGCGGCGTTGATGGTTGGACTGCTTTCGATTCCGGTCACGCTTCAGATGCACTTACCTGATGATGTTTGGCACAGAATTAGGTGAGGGTGGAACTGACAACCCAAATCCACCGACTAACTAACCAGCAGTTCGCTTGTTTACCGATCGATCTTACCTTTCAGTAAACAAAGTTGATATATGGTCAATAACAGAGCTCCTGCTATCAGAAAAAAAAACAGGATGGGAAATTCACTATTATTACAATCCTCTAATAAACTCCATTCCAAAAAAATGATGTAGTTACATTCCTGATTTTTTAAAAATAAAAGATGAATAATCAATATGTTATTTTACGTTGTACTCTTTTTGTTCTACAACTAAAAAAATATAAATTGCAGGTTTGATGCTCTTTAATTTCAAACATATCATTAAAAATATCGATTAAATCCACAGAATATCAACGAAGACTTTATAAATACTACATAAGTAAATTTTATTAGAAAATGAATGCCAGTAACTAAACTAAAGAAACATTGAACATACTTTTCAACTTTAATTTGCATTAACATCAAAAGTATATTTTGATTATACTTTTGTGGTGTTAGGAGAAATGTGGAAAACTGCATAAAACAAAAGATTCAACTAATATAAGAAAAACCATAAGACTACAAATATTTTTTGGTCACATGACGATCGAAAGAAATTCAAATCCGAACTAGTTAATACAGAACATCTTATAGAGCACTGTGAAAACTATGAGCATAAATGCTAATTTTAATTTTTTTAAATAACTTTATAAATAATTTATTTCTTAATTTATTCTACTTTTTTTTCAAATGTCGCATTTGTACCTATTATCCTAATGACTATGGTTTAATTGAATACATAAATGTATCCTTATATTTATTTTTTTTGTCTTTCTAAAACATAATCTATACATAAAACTAATCTTATTTTAAGTAAAATATTTATAAAAGATTTATTATTTTTTTAAATTTTATTTATTTTAAAAAGTGCGTTTGCTACAAAAACATTGTTTGAGTAATCCAGAAAAAACTGCCACAACACTAAGTACTTTAACATTCCAAAAATTATCATGTATTCTATGATGAAATTCTCTTAGTTAAAAAAAAAAAATCTGCCTACAAGAAATCGGTTTTGAAATAAAATTGTAAGATTGTGATCTTTCTTAAATAAACTATTCATTTTTTTCTTGGTGTTTTTTTCTTTTTAATATCTGTTTTGGAATCTATTCCTAATTTAACTAAGAAAACATCATAGAAAAAACGTTAACAGCACAGCTTCTATTATATATATTATGATATTTTATTAGGAGTATACAAATAAATAAATGAGGTCTAGCTTGAATCGAGATCAGTCAATAGGACATAAAAAAAAATCCGTTGTGGCTGAGTGTTAAGGCGTGAACCTTAGCATAAGTTCGAATCCGAATACAGATTGAAATTAATTCGTGGCGGACCCACGGAAAGAATCACAACCTTCCCAATCCTGCTAGAATAGGTTGATAATCTGTAGGATAATCATTCCATATACCAGAAATAGATAGGTAGAGTGAAAATAAAATAAATGTGGCACGCATATTTAGTGTAAAAAAAAACAAAAACTAATGCGTGTACCACAACAAAATGATGAATAAGAAACTACAATTCGAAAAGTAAATATTCACTTTAAAAGGGATCAAAAGAGGAAACGATTCAAATCTGCCACGAATATATGACAATAGAGTTAGGAAACTCGATAGGAGTGACTAATACCAGAAACGATAACAGAGTGGAACTAAGCGCAGATTCAATGCACAGTTAGCGGCAACAAAGTAGAATAACTGTTATCTCATACCTGCACGGTGGTACACGATGACTCATTGTGATATCACGGTTAAGCTAGTTTTCAGCAACATTCTATTCAATCCTGGAAATAATGAAGGTATGGCGCAAAAAATTCATTATGGTGTTAACTTCTAAGAAAATGAATAAATCGTGATTTTTTACATTTAACAAAGCTTAGTTATCAGTTATAGTCTGAATCTCATAACATTAAATCGGAACAAAATGGCTGGAAAATGATCGATTTATTTCTGTAAATTTTCAATGATCTGATTTATCTTTAATCGTATAATCGCATTGTTCATATTAGTTGGTATAGTACACTATAACAATTTAAAAAAATGTTGGATATTAAATCTCTTAAAATATTTATAGTTTATTAATGTGTTCATTATCATGGATAATAACAATAATAAATTAATTCCGGATAATCCGAAAGTCTTGAAACCGATACTCAAAAATTTAAGAGGACCAATAATTGAATGACAGGAATCAAGCCCATATATTTTATCATTTTTATCTCATATTAGTAATGTTAATGAAAAAAAAAAATAACCACTCCTTTGTATGGCCTTTTTTTACCAAAAGTTTATGCAACATGGTGTTTGACGCTGAACCGACGGGTTTTTCCTCCAATTAAAGGGTATCCATTTTTTAGAGGCTGGATGTGCCCCGGGCTAGCCTCCCGACACCAAGATCGATCCAAGGCATATAACAGAATAATTTTTACTTAATAAGCTACACCCTTGCTGAAAACACCACGTCCAATTTGGCCCAAAGATGGCAGAAAGTTACGATTGTTGTGAAAATAATTTAATGTGGATTTTAACAAAATGCATGCTTTATTTATGGATGTATATATTCTTGAATTTATTTCCCTTTCGTTTGCGCATGCACTTTTTTTTTACTGTTTTATATTTCAGACGCGGCTCCTCGAGTAGATTTTATTTTCTGACAAGAAATCGAGATATATTAATGAGTGGGGGAGTTATCCAGAGGAGGGATGGCATGTATGCATCGCATATCTTATTTGTTGTTTTATTTATTTACTACTTTATTATTTTTGATATTCTAATATTTGTTATATAGGGGAATTTGTTGATAAAATGAAATAAGGGTTGTAAAATGGAGGGGAAAGAAAAAAAGGAATAAATTGAAAAGCTTGTATTTAGTTTGTAGACTGGTATTAATTGTAAAAGAATACTGTGGAAAAAAAATGTTATCTTTCTATTATATTGTATCATATAAAAATATGTAATTTATATATGTCCAGTCACGGATGATCAGTATGCTGTGTAATGTGGCAACCCGATGTATTTGGGCAGCTTGAATGAATAAATTTCTTTCTCTATAAATATAATGATGTTTGTTCTAAAGCCTTGAAATATTGGTAATTATTATTATAGTAAAAATTATTAAAATAAAAAATATCAATGATCAAAATATGATTAAATTTGGTCTTATCTAACAGAGCGTCATTCGAAAATTGAACCAACATATGCAATAAGGAACCAACCAACAATTTAAATTGTGCTTTATAAGCAAAATTGTTTCAGATTTGAATTATCATTGAGAGCCTCAGATTTCATTTCGAAATGAAAATATTATTGACGTAGCTTATAAAAAATATTGGTTGATTCCTTAATGGATATTAAAGCTTCAATTAATATTATCTCGACTCTATAACAAAATATTTTCTGTTATTATAATAACAATCTAATTCTCAAATAGGACAAAAGGCCTGGGCATTTCATAATCAAAAGTACACAGAGCCTAAGCCGAGGTAATTGGAGGGGATGAGAAATATAGAAATGACCTCGGAAAGGGTGCCTTAGACCTAGGGCCGGAACCAAATCAGCCATGGAAACTCTCAGAGCGGGGTTATTCACTGGCCAAGAGATGAGGGTGAGCTTATTTGAACCCGGCTTTTCCAGGCATGGCTAGAGGAAAAACCCTACTCCAGGAGGTCTAAACCCCCATCCCTCAGATAGATTTTCACGGGAATGAAAATGAAGAGTAAGAGGCATTCCTATTTACTAAGAAATACATTTCGGTAGGCATAAAAATTTGTTGCTATGTATTGAGGCCTTGTTATAGATAAGAAAAATATAAGAACGACGAAGAAGTAATCTGAATTAATTAAATAATATATAATAAGTAAATGTGGTATAAATTAATTAAATTTTATAAAATTATAGTGTTCACTTAATTTTTCCTTTGGTAACTCCTAATCATCTAACACCAAAACATCAGGTAATGGTAAAGGGTATATAAGCTTCGAAAAGTAATTGTGCACAAACTAATCACTAAGATGACTCTGGAATAATAGAATTTTCAAGAATCTGTTTTAAGGATGTTGTGGGTTTTTTTTAAATATATTTTTTGTAATCTATAAACGTGCATATAGAAATTTTTATAGATGATGATGTTGAATAGATGAACAAATTGCCTGTTCAAACACAAAAAGACTTTTTTAAAAAAAGTGTAAGAAGCCAAATATTTTGAAGAGTAATAAACAACCATTTGAAACACGGGCGCGTAACTTATTATCTAAATAGATGTAACTGTTTGAAAACAATAACTAAGATGTTTCAAAAGAGATGATAAAAACTCAAGGTTTGTTTAGCCGTTGAAGGCTCTGGGATTGAGCTGTATTACTCAGCGCATTTAATGGATGGAGTAGGCACCTCCGTTTGTTCAGGACTGAGCTAATGTCCTTGGTTCTGTGTATACATAAGATCCATATTGTGAAATTCGATATGAGGGTCTTAGGCATATACTGAGCAAATATATATATATGTGTGTGTGTGTATCCTCTACTTTCTTTTCCATTTCAATAATCAAAGAATTACTTTTAAAACCTAAGAATAATGATCATGCTCTTATTCCTCGGTATATATTAAGGTTAATGAAAATGGAACTGTAAATGGTCAAATGTAAAAAATATAAAATAAAAAACATTCTGGGGAATACATTGCCACTTGCATTATACAGTTCAAATAAGTACTTATCGAATCAGGAAACGATTAAAGCCGATCACTTAGCCGAAACATAGGAATTTACCTGAAACAAAAATAAATCTCATTAGACATATAAAACATGGAAAGGTGTAACAGTAATAGTTTAAACATGAGTAAGATTAATTTGGCATAACGACAGATACATGTTTAAAAACATTAATTTAAGAGCGCTGAGAACATTCTTGAATATTAAACCATAATCGTAATCGTAACCCTCAATAAGGAGGGACATCACAAAGTAGAGTTCATGAATATTGCATAGGCAATAAAATAAATGTATAAAACACAACATTTATAAAAAACGTAAATTTTGTGTTTTATTTTTATATCATACTAAACATAGGCCCTCTAGGTAGGTAACGTTAGCAACAGACAATGGCTTGATTTGCCACTGACTAAAAGGCATAAAGTAAATGATGAACACGATTTCACTACTAAATTTTTTGTCTAAGTAGTTTAACAATTGAAAAAATTTAATTTATGAAAATCAGTGAATATAATTTTTTTTTATTTTCAATGGAACATGATGTACGACATATTCATCTCCTTTCATTAATATATACATAAATAATGTATGTAATGATATTTTTAACAAATTATATTGTTGCTATCTAGCAAGGGATCAGAACAAAAACTGGCAGCGAGGGCAGGCAGATGCCAGGGGCTACGAGGATGTGGAATACCACTCGGAGTGTTATATCGCTGTTTCCTCCCGTTTCCTAATTGAACGTTATGTGGGCATAAAGCACAACAAAAAATGGCCAATAGGCCTCAGCCGTTGCCCGAAACGAATGGTGGCATATTCCAACATATGCCTGGGTTAATGCCCCTAAACTGCTACGTTTTATCATTTGAGAAATATACAAATTAAACATAATTGGGACACGATAAAGCATTAATTGGTGGTTCCTTTTTCAGTACAGCAGGCAACGTTCATATTACTACTTGTGTATTACATGAATATTTTCTTATACATGAAAAACTAGATTCATATTTCATGGCTTTGACCTTTTTGGATCAAGAAATAAATTTTGTAAAAATAATTTTCTAAAAATAGAGTATTTCCAGACACTATCAAGACGAGTCCTGTAAATTTCTGACCGCTAGTAGTGATTCAAGTAGATGGCCCGAGATTTATGTTACTATCCCATTTAAAACAAAACACTTTTTCGTAGATTTAAAGGCAGCTTATGACAGCGTAATTCGAGATGAGCTGTACGGGGTCCTCAGAGAATTTAACATACCTGAGAAACTTACACGCACTATAAAGCATGAGAGATGTAAGGTTATGATAAATGGTAACAGATCCAAGAAATTAAATGCATGAACAGGACTCTGGCAAGGGGATGCACGGGTCTGGGAATATTTTTTTTGTATTTGAGAAGGCTATAACGGGCGTAGGCAAGGGATCGTGCATATTTACTAGACTCGTCTAATTGTTGGCCTATGTGTTTTATTACCTTTCAAAATCATGAATATGTGTTATATTGCCTATAAAGAAAACACAATATTTGAGTTTGTTCGTAAATTTATTTTAGTCTCTCAATTCATGGAAAGCTTTTCTTCCTTAACGATATGCTTTAATGTTGAAAAAGAACGTTGGTAAACAAAAAAAAAAGAGAATATTATTCAGACAAAACAAAGTTATTAGAAATCGAAATGAAAGGATACCACAGATTATTTTATTTACAAGATGGATAAAGGTAGTAAAATATAATAAAATAGAAAGTAGTAATGGTAAGCATCTAGATGAAACACACGGAATGGTATAAATTCCCTCTCCCCACATCAAACAAAAATGTGTCATGGTAAAACTGATGGAAATATAATTATTTTTTTTTTTTATTGTGCTAATTATTTTAATACTGTAGACCCGGTGAAAAGAGATGTATAAACAGCTATTTCTACTTGCACTGAATCTACGAGTTCAATTATTTTTTTAGAAACTGTAATTGGATTTATATTTATATTTATATTTATATTTACCAGATATTCAATAACATCATTATAGGAGGGTATGAAAAAAAAAACGAGTTAAATTAACCATATTATTTTTATTATTATAAATAATTAAGATAAAGTCAAATTGCTAATGGTAAAATCCACTCCATTTAGTGTATAGGGAAGGCGGTCTTTCCAGCGTAAGACAACGGAATCCAGCCGGCCATTAATTTTTAAGACCAATGTTCTTAAGGCCAAAAGTTTGATGGGATCTAACCATTTAGGGCCTCCTTTACATCTTATGAGGCTCGTGAAAAGAGGGGGGGGGGGAGAATTGGAGTTGGAACTAGGTTTCGTTTAAGTGAAAACTTTGCCTATTCTGGGCCGGGAACTTTCCAACACCTAATAATAGCAATAGTGGACCCGGGAAGAGATGGGCGGTGTCTGAAGTCAAACCAATCAGGTATAGCAAATGGATTGGTTGAGGTGATTTGTCCCTAGGACTGCGGGGAGGTACTACAGTTAACAGGGTTCTGTTTAGTTGTAGAACAATCCGAGTTATAGGAGGAGCTCCTGTTTTCCGGTTATTGTCGAATAATTGTGTTTGTCTCGAGCATTCGTGGCGAGCAATAATGGGCGAATCATGAGATAATCGATTCCTATTGGTTTGAATGTATTAGTTAATTGTGCAACTGTGAAATTGTCCATAAGCCATTGCTCGATTCACAAGTTCAAGCAACAGTCTGTTAATTGAAATTTAATCAAGTGTTGAATTAAATGGAAGAGTTAATGAAATGGAATTGATAACATTAAAAACATAACATGAATAAAATTCTATGAAATAGAGAGAAATTGTTAAATTTAATTGATATCAATCAAATGCAAAGTATCCATTGCTCCATATTTCTAATGAATATGTAATATTTAATGTAAAAAGTGTTTTGGAATAGTAAAATATAACTAACATGGCGAGAACATGATGAAAGTTTGAACGACATCAAATGCTAATTTTTATTTATTTATTTTTTTAAATATTTTAAATTAATCATTACAAAGAAATAAAAAGTGAACTAAAAAAATTTTTAACAAAGAGTTGAAAATAAAATATACTAAGAACGGCCTTTCAATTACGACACTAAACATTTTAATATCGAACCGAAGAAAATAAAAAAAATCTATATCTAATCTGCTATTAGTTTAAAGCATGTGTTTCGTAGACTACCAGGAATCAAACAATTTTTAAATTCAAACAAAATCAACCAATTTTTTTTTTTTACATTTTATTTATTTAGTGATGTTGTTCGTCATACGTTGAGATGGTAGTGTTAAGCTAGGTTGAGTTAATGAGAAAATTTTAATTTTAAACCATCTCTGTAGTGTTACTCCCAAAATTATAACATTTTGTTCATCAGTGTAATTTAAAATTTTAAAAACCTTCAGTCTGTTTAATTCAAATTTCATTAAAAGTAAGCTATGAAAATTTGTAGAAAATGAAGTCTGACAGAAAATAGACTTTTCCGACGTAAAAACATGGGAATCAATCAATTTTATTTCCAAAGGATATTTAATGATAAATTTAATGTTCAGCACGTTTATTAATCCATTTATTCTGAACATTCTAACACACTTTTAGAAATAAATATTGAAATAATAAAAATTTTTTTAAAAATACTCAGAACCGCTAAGAAGCAAATGATTCAGGTCCAGGGCACCTCCCTAAAAACACTCCAACAACGGTTTATTAGTTAAAGAGAATAAAGATTTCTAACGAATTTAAGGGAGTGAATTTCACGAATTGAACACGGTGAAATTTCTAAAAAAAAAAAATTAAATATTGTTGGAATATAGTTTGCTTCGTGTAGATAAAATATAAAATGAATTTTTCCCTAAAACTCTTCATTTTTTATAATTAAAAATAAAATAATAAAACAAGACACCGACATTCCAAATACAGTTTTAAAATAACATCAATAAAAATTGAATAACATTCAATTTGAATACTTACCTCAACTAATTACTAACGATAAATAAAATAAATACATAAATGAAGGTTATTTGACAAGAGGTGATAAAGCAAGCAATGGGGAGAAGGGGAGTCGTTGTTTATGTTCATCACGTAGCGAGTCATGAACCCGAGCCCAGTTGTACGGCGGAATCCTCAACAAGCTTCTAGGATCCGCCTAAGAGGAGCATGAGCTCCTAATATATCTGCTCTTTTTTCTCTGCCTGGATATTAGAACCTTTCCCTATCTGACGAATGATAAGGAGAACCAGAAGTTAATATTTTTTAATAACTATTGGCATCAAGAATTGGTTTTCATATTCCATTATAATAAGCTATTCTCCCCAATCGAGAATTTAAACAGACTGATGAGTTTCCCTATTACACTTTGGCGCTTTACATCAATTAGAAGGGACTGAATATAAATTGGTGGAGCCAATTTCGAAGTCAACAATCCTTAAAATAAAAGACTTTTATTTATTTATAGAAATTTAGAACTGCTCTAAACAAAAAATATATCTAGAAAATGTCATGTGGATCAATTACCATAGCCTTGTGGAGAATCTACCCAATAGCAGAACTCCAATAACATTTCTACAATAGAAGATCTCCACATTCCTTTCAGACGTCTTGGAGAGTTATCAAGTATTGAAGAGTAAGAAAATCGGTTTGGGTGGTTAGAGAGTTTATCATAAAATAATTGATATATGGAATTGACCAAATCGGGAATATACGGGACATTCCTCAATGTCATTGCCGATGATTTTTTTTGTGATAAAGGATCATTAAGGATTTTGGATATTAAGGATTGGTTACAGGAGGAACTTGATGGTTTTAGTGGAGACTCAAAACTCAACCCAGTAGTTTTAAAAAACTTTATTATAATTATGTAAATGAGTCTTTTGTAATCAATTGGAAATTTAAACCGTTTGTCTAGTAAGTGTTGAAGTAGTCAGAATCGACGAGCGGTTGGTTTCCTGTCTTTTCAGTTTAGCATAAGAATACAAAGATAGCTTCTGTCAAGATTTAGCAGATTTCTTTCGACATGGATAAGTGAAGTGTTTGTAAAAGATAATGTAGGGAAGGAAAAATTAAACATAAACTTAAAATTACAAAACATAAAAAAATTAAGAAAAACTATTATAGGTACCATACACAACACAATCTTAATTTTTTCCCTCATTTTAATACCGGCCTATTTATGATACTTATATATAAGTATAATTTGAAAAAATAAGTCCTGCTTATTTAATTTATTTTATGAAGATTTTAATTCGAAAACTTAATGAACATTTCCATGAACATGGAATTAACAGTTTTGCATTATATTTCAGGTTTTCTATCACTGTGTATAATATTTTAAAAAACTTTAAACAATTACTTCGTAATCACACTGATGAAATCATGGATTAAAAATACATATATCAACAACGTTGTTGCTGGAGTAGAAACATAAAATTAAAAAAAAATAAGGGATTTTAGTTGCTTCGACTAAGGCGGGAGACAACGAAATGACCATGATCTCTGGCACCTCGCACATAAGAAGCCCTCTTGTCATTTGTCTTCGTTAATAAAGACGCTCATGATAATTTGTCTTCACTAAATCCCATTCAGGTCCCGAGTCGCAACGGAAGCTCTATATGAAAAATTTAATTCGCTGTCGTTCTATAACTTATTCAGAACGAGAAGAAATTAAATCAGGCTTTCTTGTTCCCTTATTATGAAATATTAACCAGTTTAAAAATTTAAAATGCATAAAAAGTAAAACGGCTAAAGATGAAAAAGAAAGAAAAAAAGAGTCTTTAATAATGATGTTCTAAATAAACTTATAAAATTAAAATTGCTTAATGTCATTTGTTATAAATTAAATTATAAATTTTACAGTAAGCTATTGAATTAGAAAATGAGATTTTTTGTTATTTATGACTCTTCACATAATAATAATATAATAATATTATGTAGGATCTAAAACATGATAATAATATAACTTTGGAAATAAACGACTAATGTTTATGAGAGAAGAGTATCAAAATTGTGATATAATATTTTCTTTAAAAATATTATGACAGTCACTAAGTATTCAGAGCTTCGTGATCAGGAGACATTGATGTTTTTCAAAAATTTAAATAAACAAGTTAAAAATTGGAAAATAAATGTTGTGATATTCCGGTGATATACTGGACTTATTTACTATATAGATTTACTGAGATTCCATTTTTAATTATTAAATATTATTCAAAAAGATTGAGGAAAAATTCTTTAAGACTACATGAAGCTTTTATGGAGATTAAATATGAGTAGTAAAATTACCAAGAAAAAATTACCTAGTATAAAAGAACAACTAGAAAATACAGAAAAAAATTAAATACTTCGAGTAGTATTTAGGAATACATATAATTTTAATAAAATAAAAAATATGATTACATAGTCTTATTTCAAATAATATAAGTTTATGTGGTCTAACGGGTTTTTTTCCTCAATTATTTTGCTTGATATTTAATTATTAAAATATATAATTTATTATAAATAATAAATGCGAATATATTTACAAGTTTCTCTACATATTATGTGAAAAATAGAAATATTCGGTACATTTCTATTTTTTTCATAGTTTAAAGACTTTTTTTTTCTTTTATAATTTTAAGTTAAATCAGAGTAAAATCATTTATTTTAAAAAATGGAATATCTAATATTCCAATATTTGCATATTGATACACAATATTATTAAACTAGTTATGTAAAGTAGAAAAAAAACAACGCATATTAGTAAGGAGGAAGGTATAGCATTGGTGCTGTAAAATAAAAGCAATCTTATTAGAAAATTAATTATTACTATTTTAATTTATTTTTTTTTCAAATTTTTTTAAAAATGATAACCCTATATTAATCGGAAATATTATTATCTCTGACTAATATAGATTTTCCGAAGAACGTATAAATTTCGTATTAATTTTACCAAAGGTCGAACAAAATTTTGTTCAAAGCTTGTTGAGCTGCTTTGATGTTTGCTACCTTTGGAATAATAAAAACGGTTATTTATCTTCGTATGACATAATCTTTTTGATCTCAGTTTATAATATAATAATATTAACCTAAGCCTCAAACAACAACAAAAATTAAATACGGACTTAGTAGTAGTAGTTATAGACTATACTTTAACAAAAAACCCAGAGAAATAAATCAATACAGACACAAAGCGATAAATGGAAAATGCTGTTTGCCGTCTCAAAGAGAAATTTTCCATCATTGACTTTTACAATTTAGTTGTGAGTGATTAAATAATGAAGTTCCCTAATGAAATAAAACTAGGCGGGTTCATCAAAGTGGGAAATTCTTTTAACCGGAAAGTTTAAAATGAACTACTGTGTCCATTTTACGACTAAGTGCTCTTTTTAACTTTTGTTGATTAAAGGGATATTTTAGATGGATAGAAAATTGTCATTAGTATTTATTTAACAGCATACCACCAGGGTGGTTTTTCAAAACAAACCACTCATAAATTTCCTATTAACATGTTATATTTTTAAATCTTCGGGTATATTAAAAAATATATATATTTTTTAAAAATACTTCTGAGGGAAAAAGTTTGCATTGGGAAGCCCTTGTGTACAGGCTGAGCAGGGCACATTGGAACCAGTATCTCGGCTGGCCGGATTCCAAAACACACAAACCATCAACTGCTTCTGGGATATTTGCCCCAGAACGGATGTAATACACAACTAGATAGTCTTGTTAGGCCAGTTACCATACTGAGTTTCTTCTATCTCCATCCCGATTTTCTTGCCAAACCGAAACCCATAAACGTCTATTAACTATAGATTTTATTAAGATAAAAAGAAAACAAACTTATTTTTATTCATGAAATAATAACTTATAACCAAAGAATATACAATTTAAGTCATAGGACCGCACAACCAAGACATAATACTATAGAAATATATTTAAGAAAAAAAAACTGAAGTATGCGAAAAATATATTTATTATAACGTCGTTACTTTTTTAATCTTACTCTTATCTTACAATTTTGAGGAACAACCTAAAAATAGTGGATACAAAAAAAGCTTTTCTGGTAACATTAGTAAAACAACGAGTGATGCCTCATTTTACCCTAATACTTCCAGGGGCGTACATCCAGAGAACGCCTTTATGCTTTTCATATAATATTTTTTCCTCCAGATTCAAGATATTTCACATTAAAAATACAAACTTTTTTTTGTCAACAAATATTTTGCCAAAACTTATGTTAATTATAAAAGAAAACATACTAATACAATTTCCGTATAAATATCATTTGAGTGGAGAAGATGGTCGGGAGGTGTGGTCAGCAAAAGAAAAAAATTATTTATTCCTGGCGACGTTTCGACCAGAATTTCAGGTCTTCATCGGGGGGCTTTGGTATAGATTCTGGATACATAATTTTTTGTTTATTAGCGTTGTTTTTTTTTGCTGACAACCCCCCCCCCCCCGACCATCTTCTCCACTTATTAATCTACGGTCAACTATCTACACCTCATTAATTATTATTTATATTTAATATTATAATATTATAATCAATTAACATTATTGTTTTAACGTTTTTATTTCACCTCAACAATAATTCAAAACGATATATCGACTTTCTATATTTGTTGGCCGTTTTTAAAAGCTAAATGTATACATATTATATATCAATAGTTTTTTATTTACGAACAGGTCTAGCGATGCCCACCGAATAATGTTGTTTACGCCAATGCTACTAAATCTGCCAATTTTAAAAAGCTTCAGTGAACAGCGCAGCGGAACAGTCAATATTAAATTTAATCTAAATATAAGGAATTTTTTTTTCTGATAATGTCTGATCGAAGAGAGAACGAAAATCATAAAAAACCTATACGAGAACATACTTCTTACAGAGTTTTCCATCAAAAGTTAACATATCGACTTATCAAATATAAAGTTTTTTTGTTTTATTTAAATTAAAATTCTATAGCATAAACATATTTAGTTTATTTCAAAATTTAATTTTTACCATGTGAAATAGGTGTTACAAATCAAAAATTTAAATAACAACTATTCAAGAGTGGATTTATTGACTTTTGATAGATCACTCCTTTAATAAGTCCTTCTTTTCTTGACATAAACCAATCAAAGGTCGATTATTCCGGAGAATATGATACGTTTAGTTTTCAGAAGGATAGAATGATATTTTTATTAGAAATAGTATCTTCTAGAGATAAAAATAACTTTGAAATTTTATAGCTTTATTTTTACTATAAATTCAAATTAGTTTAAAAATCATGATTAAATCAGAATCACGTACAGAAAATCTAGCCATTGTTAACCCAACTAGAATCACTATTAATGAATATTGGATGTTTATGAGTTTACAGCTTGTACCTAAAGAAAGTGCATCCATAACTGACCATATGTGACATAAGATCTGATCAAAATAAAATTATTCTAGTGGAGTTTTTTATATCAATAACTAAAGTCTTCTAAACAAGAACCCGTAAAAATCCCAGAAGAGGAAATATATCATATTTAAAACATAATACAACTATTTCTGTTTCTGACTGAACATGAGAAGTAATATGCATTATGTGAATGTATTGGATCGAGTTGAATGACAACTCTGAGTCGAACTTGGACTGCACTGGATGGGAACAAAGCGACAACCTTGTTCAAATCCCTAACATGTGTAACTGACATGTTTCATCAAATCAACTAGCCTGGAATACGGCAGATCACCGGCTGACATTTCAGATAATGTGGTCGCTGCGGAGAGAGTAAATTATGCCTAAATACAGTTGTTAAGGAAATAAGTCGATATCATTATTAGACATGACTGTAATTAATTCTAACTACTGAAATTAAATTAACTATTAAACAATTCAAGGAAAACTAAATATAACGCAATATTGTTCCGTAAATAGTTTTAGTGTATCTTAAATTATAAATCAAATAAATATTTCATGATTGAGCAAACAGAATAAAAAACTAATCCAAGTTGTAATTATTGGAATGAATCCGTTAAAATTAAGAAATATTACATTATAAGTATATTACATAATATATTTGTTACATATTGAAGCGAAATGACCGATCAAGAAAATAGTGGTCAAGATTAAACCAAAAACATTAATTTGGGAAACTGTAACTAAACAAAAAATGCACGAGGCTTAAAACAAGTTTTTTGTAGAGAAAAAAACAGCCATTTTACTTTTGAAATTCAAGTTAAATTCGTTTACTTCTAATAATAATTGTTAGTGCATAGTGCATATTTATGAAAAATAAAACTCATTCTGAGGTCATAGGATAAAAGTACCAAGGTTTTTTTTATGGCACCATCAGAATAAATGTCATGATCCAAGAAGTATATTTAATTTTTATCACGTCGGAGACATAAACTCAGTCTTGGACAAGTATGCATACCAAATCTCTTTCCTTGACCTACGGCTTCTTGGGAAAGTTATCTGTTGCGAAACATTTAAGATGGTTGCCGGAGTGAATGATACAAAATGAACGCAGAAGTTGCGAATTACAGGGAGCTGTTGCATTCCAGTCATTCTAAATCAAAACTAGATTATCATTAATGACAACAGAGAATCAACTAAAATTTTAGTTATAATAATTGTAAGGTTATGGAACCCTTAATGTAATACTAATGTAACTCAAAGATTTTGGAATCGATAAAACGTTAAATGTCAGAAAACGAAAAAATAATTTAAAAGGAACAATCGTCATTCAAAAATTATTAAATGCAAAAATTCTGGAAGACTCACAACATAAAAATATAAGTCTTTATTTAAAAAACATCTATTATTCACAGAAATGAGTTGGTAAAAGAATTTAATTTATAAATTAGAAAAAGAATCATAATTTATATTGAATGTTTAATCGAACACATTTACCGACAAAGATATGTTCATTGTCGAAAATTCGTTCTGTAATTTAAAAATAAAATAATATTATGTAAGTAAAAATAAAATAAATAATTAAATATAATAAAATCTTATATCTATTAATCGTCATCGATGGCTCTGGCAGGAATGGAAAAAAAACAACTTTGAAATCCATTGTCGCAAAGTTAAGGTTTTAGAGTTATGTTGGTGTTTTAGTGAGAATGTAACGTATTATCGAGCAAAACAAACGAGAAAATCTCCTGTTTAAACTCAATATTTAATGCAACGAAGCCTCCAGGGAATAATGACAAAGTAATCAAACCGGGGGCGGAATGCTGACAAAGACTCCTGAAAAAAAATATCTTGAATCAGTTTTGAAAGGTTTCCTTTTTAGAATTAAAAATAAAAATCAACTGAAGACTCGGTTATGAATTCATGAATTTATTATTACAATTTCTGAGCGTCGATAATGAATGGTTAACCTGACAAAAAGGTTTTGTATTCTTGACTTTTAAGGGCATAATAAAAAAAAATATAAATAAATTTATTTCAACGCAAACTGCTATAAACACAAACTGAGGCATGAAATGGATGGAAATAGATACAATTCAGGGACTACCTGAATTGTCATTTCCGTTTTTGAATAGTTATTTTAATATTTATTATTTTGTATCTTTAGCTTTGGATTGTATTATAATTTTGCAAAAGATAAAGCTAATTTGATTACTTAATATTAAAAGTTTTTGTATTATTGGAAAATAAAATGGAAATTTAACAAAATATTTATTTATGTGTTTGGTTTTTAGGTGCCGTATAACCACGATAAGGTTAGAGGTATCGTATTCTAAATTGTGTAATTATATCTGTCGTTAAACATTGGTGTCCTTTAAAAACTCGAACAGCTTCTTCCAATTTTCTGGTAGTAAGGCTTGACATAAGATCAAGCGAGGTTCTGAAAGAGTCCAAACGGGAATAATACTCAAGAATTTCGGTCATCAAGTTACAGTTGCAGCTATAACATCACGGCGAAGGATTACATTGAAGGACGTGCTTATGGATTTAACTGTTACGTCTGATCCTGAATCGAGGTATGATAGTTTGCTCTCACCAGTTTCCGAGGATTTACGGCAAAGGCTAAGTATAATACCATGAAGTATTTTCACACCCAGTTCGTTATTAACTTAATCAGTGGAGCTGCATTAAAGCAGGACGTCGTCAGCATATGGTGCAACATCGACCGGTTTTTCTATGAATTTTCAAAAATCACTTTCAGCAATCTTGAACAGTACTGGGCTTAAAACAGAGCCTTGCCATGGTGCAAATCAAAGTCATTCAAAAAAACTGAAACAGGACAAACGTTTAAGTCAAGAAATTTTGTTAAAAAAATGAAGCTTGCTAGGAAATCCCCATAACTGTAAATTTGGAGCGGTATGTTATTATGCTATGCTGGAGTTCTTCCATTGAGAAAAGTAAATAGTATGGTAGGTATCGTGTTTAGGGTTAAGAGAACACTGGATGCGGTAGGGGTTGAAGGATTTTTCTGAAATATTAGACAGGTATGTTTAAAAGGCATCTGCTATTTACTTGGATTCAGTGAGTGTTTTCTGGTTGTAAATTATTGAGCGCGGAAATTTGTTGATTGGCCTACCTTTGATAGCCGCTATTCGTAAACTATTTTCGTTCAAACGTCAGCTCCAATGGAAATAAAATGAGCCCAAGAATTCCTTTTTGCTAGCTTAATTACTTATTGGGCTTCGGTTATCGCTTTGTGATGATTAATATGGTTGCTGAATGAAGATTGCGATTCCAACAGTTTTAAAGCTTTATGCTACTTGGTATAGGCGGCACAACACTAAGGTGTTCACCAGAGACCTAGATACAAGTATTGGACTGCTTTGTTTTTACAATGAAAAAGCGATTTTAATGATTAGTAAAATTTTTCAATATATAAACCGTGAATCGGAGGGATATCAAAGTTTTGAAACATCCATCGCAGGTTTGTGTGAATTTGTTCCAGTCGGATTTGTCAATCCTCTATTTGCTAGTAAAATATTTTCATTGGGGTGAGCATTGCAATATAGTATGGCATGAAGTACTACAAAAATAAAGGTCTCTATGAAGATTAACATAAAGCGACTTTAAGAATTTCAGATTCAAAATTTTAAGACTTTATTATAGGAATTTATACATCTAAACTCTTCTAGCGTGGTAGTGACACTACCTTCTGCAACGTGGACACCTAACCCTTCAATAGGTTAAAGTAAACCTATAAAAATTTCCATTTCATCTGGTCTAAAATGAGTAGCTCTCATAACCAAATGGGCTAGAATAATTCATTTCTAATTGAGTGGTTAACCATAAACTCTGCATAGGTAAACAGTTTTTTTTTTTTTTTTGTAAAATGTATTTAGTATCCAACTGAAACATCCTCATATAATTTTATCAATGTAATAATAAATAAATAACATTCGAAGCAGGACCAAAATGGGTTACAATGGATACATAAAGTAGAACCATTAAAGATAAAACTGCATGATGGATAATGATAAGCTGTAAAAATGCACTAAGGCTAATAGCTTTATAATTCACGACCGAGAGGTAAATTAGTTAGTTAGGTTATAAAACTGAACCGAGAGCATATGATTACGACACCTTATTCATGCAATTCTTCTAATTGAATAATACTTATTTAACATAATATTTATAAATTATATTCAATATAATTAGCAATAATGTACAAGATAATTAGGTAACTTCAATTAAAAGCTAAGAAAGGACAATTTTATGTTTGATATTATGGCTTTTTATCAGTTTAAGGCACGTGACTATCAAATTAGATATTTCATATAATTTTTGTAGTAGAGTGAAAGCGAATTTTTATTTTAAAAATTAATCTTTAAGAATTTGAAAATGAATGATTTTTTAATCTGGGCTGCAATATGTCCATCATATAATTTAAGGTAGGAAAAAATAAAAACAATTAGTATTAAGCTGAACGGTTCCTTAAAAAAATTTTAAAAAATCCTTTTTCTTATTTTTAGTTTAAGATGCAAAAAAAATTAAATTGAACAAAACTGAAACTACAACAAGTAAACAATAAAATTCAACGTATAATCATAACTTGAGTAAATTTAAACATCAATTCCATCACTTAAAAAGAGGTAATTGGAAAATTATATATTCATCATAAATTGCATTGCATTAAAAGGAAAAGTATTGAAATCGTTTTCAAGTGATTTTTTTTTTAAAGTTATTAACAGTTTGGTGTGGAAGCACGTAAGTAAGTGTACACGGACCAATGGCTTCGGTAATTATTTTACTACCTGTTAAATTTGTGTCACAGCCTAATTTATTCAATATTAAATATTTCATGTAGTCAACCGTTTCATCAACGGGTAAAATTTACATTTCAAGAGAAATCTATTTCCTCTAATCTATAAAACATTGTTAATATTCATAGACTTTTATACCAAAAGCCCACCGTATCATGCAAATTAATACCTTTCCAATCGAGAAATGCTACCTTCAGCATATTTTAAGCTATATAATTGAAAAAATAAAAGTTATTACACATGTAAAGTGATTTTTATACTTATGTCAAGAAAGTTAAAGCATATTTTTAAAATCTAGAAGTCTAGAATACATTATTTTTACACAGTAAATAATTTTTAAACGTGTATAAGAGTTTTAAAATAGCAGATAGCTTTATAAGGCATATAGAAAATTTTATCCAATATCTGAATCTGTTTTCGGATAGGAATTGATAGGTTTTTATAAATAATTGAAGAATTTTTAATGTTAAAAAAGACAAATAACTGATTCGGTGCTTACGATAATACTGCAAAAATTAGAAGAGAGACCAAGCGACCAACGAAAAAAAATATATTCCACTTCCACGTTTTATCTCCATTCACTCGTAAGTTCTCATTTATAAAGCCATCTATATAAAAGAAATTTTTAAATTCATTAAAACCTACAGGCCGTTCTGGAACATTTGTCCTAATATTAGGCTGGTGGTTTGACTCTTTGATAAATGGTATATTGTCGGTTTACGTAATCCAAATTTTCCAATAGCAAGGTTTAGTTTGATTTAATTTAAATATTTCTAAACTTGTACATCTCTAGGTAAAATTAACAATGTCAATTATCATAAGTAGACACAGGCGTAACATAGACATAGGTGGTTTTATCAGGTGATGTACAAATGTTTAATGAATATTCAATAATAAAAAAAAAATTCCAATTTAAGAGTTCGACTTAAGAGGTTTTGACAGCTAACTGTCCAGGACTGTGAGTCTCAGAAAAGACGTGATTATTCAATTTATTTTTAGTTCAGTTTCTATAACTAAAAGTATTCCTGATGAAATGAGCAAACTATTAGTACAAGAGCCCAAGAGGAGAAAAAAGGCAGTTATCTCACCCCAATTTTTGATTACTTTAATGAAAACTATGTATAATTAATAGTCAAAATTATTGAGTCTGCCAAGTATAGATAGGGGGAATTAAAAATGACGGCTGTTTCAAAGCGATAAAAAAAACTAATTTTTCCTAAAAAGTAGGAACAACACAAGAAAACCTAAGAGAACGTCATTTAAAGAAGATTAAATTTGCTAAAATATGAGCTACAAAGTAGCTTATGATGTTTACCTTCGTAGGAGTAATAGTTTACATGAAATTTGCTAAAATAAATTTATTTATAGTTATTCGGACAAGGTTTCATTTGCCAAATTTATATTCATATGTAGATATCATAAAAACTACTACCCCTACGAAGATAATTGTCATGAACTACTTTATAGTAAGTTAAATTTCCTTTAATTTGAGTGTTGGCAGACATATGTGCGTCTAATGGATCTAGAGATATATTTTTTCATAAATCCAACATTTTATACGAACAACTAGAAATTAACATTTTGTGAGTTTATTATGCCAAATATCATAAAAATGACTGTTTCTACAAAGATAAACATAATTAACTATCCTTCGACATCCTAGTGACCTTTTTCAAACTTAAATTGCGACAAAAAATCGAAGCATAAAGAAAATGATATATTAAAAACCTATGAATTTCACAACTTTGGATTAATTATATTTGGAATCATATGAACTCCAGAATATTCTAGAAGCAACGTATCTAAAACATATATACATAATTAACATAGTGGTTCTATCAATAGCCAATGCCTTGATATGACATTCCTAAGGTATTTTAGTCTCTAATTTGCTAGCAATTACTAAAGGCCCAAAGCGGTAGACGAAAGGCCTGACATTAAAATTTGACCTTTAGGACCAGAACTCCTTCCTCCGTTGAGATGGCTCTTCAATTACCATCTTGGTGGCTGTGGAGGCTCGTGCCCACTCCACCGCCAACCCTTCCTCCTTTCCCCCCTAAAAAAGATTAGCATTGGTCCCCATTAGCCGCTCTCCTAAGTATATTTCCTTGTTTTAACTAATTAATAGGAAAGGGTTTCGCTGCCTCGACTCGCAAAGTTAGAATAATTTTGTAAGCGGCAGTTATTTAACGATGTGTCACTAATCAATCAAGAACTTTCTAATTGGCTATCATTCCTACGATATAAATTTGAGCCAACATTTATTAGGGTTACTATTTATTTAACATTTTGATGCCGTGGGCCTCAACATTAGGCAAGAGGTATAATTTTTTAATAATTTACAGTTAGGCTTTAATGTATTTCAAAAATTAATGATTGGTTATGGAATGTAGTGCCCTTTCTGCGCTGGCTCTCGATTCAATTTTTTTCTTGACACTGCAATGTATAAAACCCATCTTACACATACATCTAAATTTAATCATATAATTTTTACTACACGTATATAGATTTTCTTAGTTGAAATTCCACTTATTTTAAAGTAGGTCGAATCCTTTTTAAACAATCAAGAATAGTCAAGGCCTCCTATGAATGAATATTATGAAATCAAATTATCAACGCCTATTGTAAAATATTAACAATATTTAAAATTTAAATTAAATCGGTATTGCGGGTACTGAAAAGGCAATTTCTACATTGTATCTAGTAGAAAATTTAGGATTAACTAATGTACAATAACTTTAAAAATTATAGGGGAAGCATAAATAAATAATAACTTAAACGTTATGTTCAGAAAAAGAGGGAGAGGGCGATTAAAACGTCCGAGAGGATTCAACTAGTAAATATATAAAACAGAAAATTAACAAATGATTTTTTACAATACTAGATTTTGAATTTAAACGTTACTGGTAATGTTCTTATTGCAAATAAAAGTAGTAGACAACAATTTATTTATTATATATATTTTTACAAATAAACTGTACATATATTTTTTCAAATAGTAATTGATTTATTCTAACAATGGACTAAAAAGAAAAAAAAAATATCAGTGGATCGTATTTTCGTGTATTTAAAATTAAAAATGACAGTTTAAACGGTTAACATGTTCGTATAAGGGAAACAAAACGTTTTAATGTAGTTTATAGATAAAGCTCGATTAGTAATTTGTACAAAACACAAACAGGACCCAAACATAACCTTTAAGTTATTTCAGGTGTTGTTGAATAACACCTATTCGTTTCGAAATGTAGCGAAACGTTTAGTGTTAACGAAGAACATAAAAAGGATCTCACGATCGGATACATGACGTCATTTCAAACTCTGTTCAATAAAACGGGCCTTTAGTGGATAAGTTCATTCAATTATTATTTTTTTCCTACAGACAGCTGGTAATATTTTTAAAAAAATGGCCCATAATGACGAGCAATTAGAAGCCTACATAGGCAATTAGATGCCTACCTGGTATAGTTATCCCATTGTGATGGCTTGGCTCGGGAGCTGTCTGATTCTCTTAAAATGTATATCCGGTAATTAATACTCTAGCCGAAGGCTGCTCTGTCCGTTCCAAGCTAATTAATGGAAATCTGTTAACGTCTAAGAATTCCGAGATAGGGCAATTACAAATCTGGCGATTGTTTCTGACACATACCAAGCCCTACAATCTGTGCATGATGCCTTATAATTTGTCATTAAAAAATAGAGTTACTTTTAAAAAAAAGTTATAATAACAATATTTTTTCTACCGAACCTCAAATTAAATATTTTTAATAAACTTTTTTGGGGATTGATTTATATATTAAATATAATTTGAATCGAGAAATGAAAACGTATGCGGAAAATATAGTAGCAAACAGGTTCAAACCCACCTTTAAGTTAACTAAAAAAAAAAAAAAATTACTGAAGGTAAGGTGTACTGGAGTCCATGTTTACACCAATTCCAACTTTCCTCCAATTAAAAACAAAATAGTTTGCGCATTAATAAGCAAAAAGAGTAGCTGAAATTTCCTTAAACTGTTATTAGACCTAGAAGCGTAAAGACGGACAGGGAGAACAAAGCCAAATTTGTTCATGGACATCTAAAACGTAAAATGTCAGTTAAATTTTTCAGTTATAAGGACCTAGTGTTTTTCGTTTTCTGCATGAATTGAAAATAATACCTCCGGTAATTTTGAAATGAAATAGAAATAAATAACAAAAACCATGCAAATTGAATCTAAACAGTTTTATTTATTTATTATATTTTTATTATTAATTTATTTACTGTTTTATTTTATTATTTACTAAATAAATCACCAAGTCATACCTTCAGTTGAATCAGAATTTCCAATAAATTGATAAGCATTAAGCATTCGGGTAAGACGATTTTAAATCTGATCTTGTTGATTTGGCAGAAAGGATATGGTGATACCGACTTGATTAAACATTGAATTTGCTAAACTTCATTATTTATTTTAACTTAAATCTGTAAAATATGAAAATATATGTTATGTACAATCCAACTTATATTACTAAATGTAATGTGAAATAATATTTTTTCTTTATGAAATCACATCAGGTTGCTAGCTAATGTATCTAGCAGACGGCTAGATAATTCTTGGGTAAGTGGTCTAATACTGTAAATTAGTTGTTAAGGTTACACGTTATGTAGTTGCGAGTTCGTTTTAATTGACGTTGAACAAGCTAGAACGAATACAAATTATTAAAAGCTTAGGACAAGAAAAAAAAAACAGAGGGAGAGTACTTAAATATCCTTTTTTGCTATATTGTATGATTTGGCAACTAGGCCAACTATTCTAAATTAACTATTCTCCATAAATATCTTACCGCAATTACGGCAATTTTCAACCTGGGGTTGTAAATGACAAAAATTAGGACCGTTATACAGGTTGCGGTGGACAAACATAATTGTCCCTGATTTATAGCCACCATCAGTTCTCATTACCTTCACTTACAGCTGAGCTGGCAATCGGCTTCGGATCCCTCCATTTCGCGCTAAGTACCGACTACACTGAGCGCTGGCTGTGGCCTATAAACGTTATGAAGAGGAATTGTAGGTAATAAAGATATATGGGTAGAGTAACGCTGATGAAGCATAAATCAATTAATCATAACCGTAATTTGTAGCTTTGTAGTTTATTACAGATCCCTGATACTATGAGTACCTACAGCAACTAGAGAAAAGATACATTAGAGAAATACTTTATTTATCTATGCTGCTTAAATACATTAGGTTCCTATCTCACACAGCATACTTATCAATCCGTAATCGTAATATAACTGTATGGGTGATTTTTTTTCACAAATTGTGTATCTTTAAAAGATACTCAAACCAAGAGTTCTATTCTGATGTCTTATGCCTAACTGGATTAAACAAGGAGGTATGTAACAAAAAATAATAAATTAGGTAAAAGGAACTTGTTTTATGTCAGTTGCGGCAGTCTCATACTTTAAATATGTGCTTAAACCGGCTGCAACATTCATTATAATCAAGGGGAAACGTCTCTTTCGATTTTCTTCACTTTTCAACGGACAACTAAAGTCTAGATTGCCGTCTCCATTTAACTTGCAGGTTTTTGGAACAAGTCGAAAAAGTTTCGAAGTTGAAATATTTATTTTTAATTAATTCCAAAATGACTGAAAGTTTGCTAGTCTTTCAATTTTTTTTTTTTTCGATATTTAAAAAGTTGATTTATTTTTAGTAACTCTAGAAACATTCTATTTTCAATCCGTGAAACGCATGTATTATTATTATCCATAAAAATGATATATTTCCTCAAAATTAACATGAAAAATGCGCATAAAAAATATTTTCCCCCATATAATAAAAAACAAAAATCATACCTATAAGTTAATAAATATGACCAAGATTTACAAACATATATGACGTCGCAATATAGAAACGTTACTTCCATGATCAAATCATTCCTTTAAAATATTTTTTTTTTTTCTTTCACTTTATAGAAGATGTTATCTATTTATCTCACAGCAATATTGGCTAATTTAATTTAATATATAAACGTGACACATAAGACCGCCATGTTTTGTGGTAGAAAATAAAACCTGTCGTCTCAACAAGAAACAGACCTGTTTGATAGTTAAAGGATGTGAACACGGCACCGTATTGATCTGATAGCTCTATGTATTGTATGTAATAACGTCTCTTGTGGTCTACTGCGGTTCACTCATGGTCAATATCATGATAAATGTCATTAACAGATGTTGACTCTGAGTACAAAATACCTGGAACATGGTCAATATCTCGTCTTAATCAATAGTACAATAATTCATAGTTAATTATTGTTGTTACAGTAAATTATTTCTATCTATAGAATGGTGTGGTCATACTCAAAATCTAATAAACACTATTCGCAATAATTTGTTTTTAATTTAGTGAAATAAAACTCTGCTTTTTATTTAATTTTGTTTCGCCTTATTTCATGCTAAATTAACTTATTATATGATTATAATTATTAAAAATATTATAATAAAATAAGTTAACTACGAGATAAGATTATTTACTGCATTTTCATTTATTCTGATTTAAATTGATATCAATGGTCAACACCCAGATATGTTGAAAGTAAAAATCTCGTAGTAAAATTAAGTAATTTTTTTTTTTTAATTTCTTCATTACTTCCAGACTACATTTGTTTATTTAGTTTCACAGTTTGTTTCTCACGGTTTTCTTCTACTACCTTTAAATCTGTACCATTTCCTTGTAATTTTTATATTAGCTTTACCTAATCTGTATTTTTTTATTATAGCCTTCATAAAGAGGTAAAATGTACGCCAACCCGTTGCACTTGAATAAATAATTGAAATTAATTCTTAGCAGTCTTTCTAAATCGCATCCCAAACCACCTCCTAATTCACGTAGGGTCAACCATCTTTATAAAAATAACATTATCCATTTCGTAAATCAAAAGAAGTAAGCAGATATACAATAAATAATCATATTACGGATTGTACACTATTTCACCAGTATATAGTTTTAGAACTAGTGCTTGTAATGAATTATTTATTTTATTAACATGTAAAGCCATCAGAATAAACGAAAACAAAATTTATAAATTATAATCAATTGAGCCAGCAACCTATTTAATTTTTCAAAAAGATATTTTGCAACATAATTATAAATTTTTTGTCAGTAATTTATCTAATAGCACTAGAAAATATAACGATGAACCTTCCTCCAAGTCATAAGCCACAAAGCCAGTCCAACCCGTGTGATCACTACTAAGCTATACACATCTAAAACACAAAGTTAGTATGCTTAGAGCAGTTCCATTGTTTCTGTACATAGCAATAATTAAGAACAATAGAATACAATATAGAACAATATCTTACGTTACGCTATAGTAACTTTAACTATTATTAGTTTCATTACCATTATTAAAAGTAACTTGTTTGAAGGAACATTTTTCGTTACTGAATTTTTTAATTTTATTTTATCCCGGCCATGAGGCAATGCATAGCATTAAACATGTCATTATAGGCTTCATTTAAAAGAATGGAGACTTTAAAACTGAATATACGTCATGGTGGCTAATATCATCTTATTACCTGTGCCACCTCTTATCATTTTGGATGTTCCCTCCGGAGGACACAAACCAGAGACAACCAGCAGGCGAAGACAGGCAGTTGCCAAAGAACAGATGGCCGAGGGAAATGGGGCGAACCGGCCCATAAATAGCACTACGGGCACGCTGATAATTATTTTAGCCGGCTCCTGGCGATGAGCGATGGTCCGATGCAGAATCTACTGCCCCACTTCGGGGATTAAAAAAAATCTCGATGCGTTTACGGGCCATTTTGTCGGGTTACATGGCAGAGATAAAAAGGCAACAGATGTAGCAATAAAGGGATTGAACAGGTTCCAATTGGTAGCACTTGATGTCAACAGCTGTTGAAAACAAACGAAAAATTGCGGATGCTATTTGGAGTACGCCATTTTGAATTTCATTCATAAAATTATCTTCTGCCATCGTGGATCGGTAAGCTAAACGCAGTGTTCATTTATATATGTACACATTTAAGATTGGATTATACTCTATATTAGCCACGCACGCACGCATGCACACATACTGATGTATATTTATTATGTAAAGTTGGTTATGGTAAGGACTAACCAACTTCGTTGTGCTTTATAATCTCTATCGATAATTGTTCATTTTTTAGGGAAAAAAACACAATATTAATTAGTGATATACAAGAACGCATATGCCGTGAAATGAAAATTCTTTAAAAAAAAAAAAAACAATCCGTAAAGCTTATAAAACTCCATTTCACAAAAAGTAGTGTTTAGTTATTGCATATGTAAGTTGAATAGACTTATTCAATTGTAAAAATTTTCGACTGTCATCAAATTTTCTTTTTCTAGTGATTTATCAGATATTTACATATACAAGAAATATAAGGAAATTATTGTAAACGGGTCAAAAGTATTTTTTGTTGCGATTGTATTTTGATTTATTCATTTCTTTTTTTTTCAATTATATAACTATTATTAATTTTTTACATTAATCAATTTATCTGTATTATTTTAACTGTCAAATAATTATAAAATTGTAATAGTTAGAGGTGTCTTTTGCACGAGATTATTCTCCATCAGAAATAGATCAAACTGATACATAATAACCATGCAAGGTCCATTTACCTCACTAAAACCTGATTCGGACTAAAATTAGGAAAGACAAATCTGAGAATTGGATTAGATTAAGTCGGAACACTACATAATACTTAATAATCTTTTCATCAGAGTTTTTGTATCAAAAGAAAAAAGAAAAACATGTTTACAACACTTCACATCCTATTAAAAAATGTATTTGAAATTCATAAAATAAAAGGTATTTATCCAAATGTTTTGTAAAATGGACAGGATAAGTTTTGAAAACCGTTCATATTTTTAATACATAATACTAAAAAACTCCACAGTGTCTATTTAAATTATTTATTCATGCTCTTGAATATTGAGCGCATGAAATAGGTTACAGAGCATTCAATCATACTGCTAGCATGCCAATTTAAATAAAATATAACTCCTTTCCACCGCGTTTTTAGAAGTTGTACGACAGTCCTCGAAATGATCGATCGATATGCTATGCATATTAAACGCTGACAGCACGCGAATCTCTGCCGCAATGAAATATTACCCGCGTCCTCAGATCCAGACTCGACGAGATAGGAGGCGGAGACAGAATTGGCCGGAGTTAAGGAACGGCTCCTTCCTAAGAAATGTTAGCTGTCATCCTACTTCGGATATATCATCCCACACTCGCTCACACCATTAAAGGAAATGAGATTATTCCTCGTCCCGAAAGCTAAATGGAAGAGGCGTCTACCACGGGCCAAAGTACATCAGGCCGTCAAAACTCGTTAATCGCCTCATTATGTCCTCGTGGAGAAAAGGGCTTTCGAAGTCTGCGGCCAACTCCGCTTCTTGTCAAACCTCACATAACATGCTCAGCAAGCCAAGGTAAGTACCGTGTTAGAGCACCTGCCTCGTCGGTAACAAGGAGATCAAGTTAACTAAGAAGCTTTTGTAACTAAATGATATGTCGAGAGAAAATCTTCCCCCTCTTCTTATTCAATTTATTTATAACAATTTGATTATCATTGAATTGATTTAGTTTTTTTTAATCTGTAAATCGATCATCACGGATATATAAAACAAAATATAGAAATCAAACTTACATTTTCCGAAAATTTGAATAAACATCATTCCACGTAATCGCTATGGACCCCATGCAATAAAAATGAACCAAGCCGCATAATCACTGAGCAGAGGAAAAATAAATTTAAAGTTGGACGCCATTTTATTTAGTCAAATAAAAAACACAAATAAATCAGAGCTAAAATAGTGTAAATTATTCTGTTCTCATCATAATTTATTTGTTATATAATAATTAACTAATTGATTAGTGAAATAATTTCAAATTCTCTTTGGTGGTTAGATGTGCCAGGAACTGACTACTTTAAACTCGGAAATCTTTATAAGAATTCCCTTAAAGTATTCAATATCATAAAACTACAGTTATACTTTTGTACTCTACGGCTCATATGCACTGATTTCTCTAACCAACATCATATTATAGGACTTATATTTATTTCAAAGAAGTTCCCTCAAGCTTTTTGTAATTCTGAGATAATAAAAATATCCTTGATTCAGTTTTTCAGTCAGTTCACAGATGGCGTTAGCGTGCGGTTGGTGGGTTAGACCTTTTCTGCAGGACTTTGAATGATACTTAAGGAACAATAAATAATTCACAAATTTGAAGGTTGATTCCTTTCTCGTTCAATAATTGTATTCCTCTTTGTTTAGTTTAAAGGAAAACTGGCAAATGATAATTTTTTTTTAAACTCCATTATTTTATTTTTTATAGGTTTTATGGGCATTTAGTGGATCGGCAGAACATATAGTTTAGCAAAATACTCTTGAGTTAGATCATTTCACAGACTCGTAAGATATTTTAATGTAATAAATAAAAAACAAGTAATAAGATATTATTTAAAATGAGCAATAATTGGTACAGTTAATGATCCAAAGGCTAATTCGACTTGTAGTTTTAGTTTTCGAAGTTGTAGCAATGGTAATCATAGAACTATTTTTATACAGTTAGTATATGATCAATTCTTCAGGAATGTACTATACTGAATCGAATTTCGGAGAGTTTATGGGGAGAGAAGTTAAGAGATTCTAGAAATTTGTAAACGTGTTAATTTATTTATGTTACGTATATTAAGTTTATCTGTGTTTATTAGACAGATTATAGTATTTAATGAGGAGGATGAAGAAAATCAATTTAAAATCAATATTGTAGTTCAAAGCAATATCAACCCTCAATATTAACTATAAATGTCATTTCCCTTTTTTCATTGGGTACAAAAAAAAAAATTAGGTTTGAAAATAAAATTAATATTATTACTTATTAATTTAATTATTACTTATAAAATCCCTATAATTAAATGACCTTAGCAACATTAAAATGCTCGTTACAAAAATGAATACACACTCTCCAATTTTAAGAAAGTATTAACCAAATTTAATTATTAAATTATCAATTAAAAAACAAACTTGTTTTCTGGTTTTCCCAACAAGTTATTAAATTAATATTAATTTATACATCTTATTATTATTAAAGCTATATTGAGATAATTTTTTTAATAATAAAAGGTAATTTGCTAATGCAGGAGGCGATTTAAAAATTTTTAACTTACGGAACTTAATGAACGAATAGCATGAAAAACAATAAAATGATTTCTTGACCGAAGTAAATATAAATTATATTCTATAATTCACTGACCTATATCATATTTGACGCAAACTTCGTATATCGTATCCAAAACACTTCAGCAACACAACTTACACCACCGACTCGCCAACAACTCTCAAACGACACGCACACACTACACGCTGAAGCACCAGTGATCAACTGCCTGCCCTGGTCCCTGAAGAGGTGGCACCCCAAACTAATGCCCCTCCACTCACACTCACCCCGGGATATTGTTCATATCACATCGCACCCCCCTCCACCGCAATGTGGGAGGGACCAGCTGCTCCTCCGGCATGCAGCAGAGGACCCCTGAAGTCACATGACAATGGTTCTTGTTGTACACAGCTACCAGCCTCATCGAAAGATATACGTATTACCAATTTATTAGTTAATTTAAGGTGAAGGGAAGTGTACGGATTAAATTAAAATGGGCTGTTAATACTTCACCACAAATTAATTAATGAGTTCACAACGTTACGACTTTTCAATTCATAATTTATAGGCCAGTTTATCCAATGCTTTTGTTACTGCTATTAATTATTAAGTTAAATATATCTGATTTACTTAATAGTATAATTATTACACCATAACTATTTCTGTTATAAATTTTTGTTTATATAATTCAAATATTTATAGAAGTGACATTTTTGCATAGTCTGTAACTTTTAATATACTATCATAAATGATATTTTGATTTGTATCTAGATCTTTGATCAATATTTCTCGTTGTTTTTTATATGCCGGACATTCAAGAATATATTTAAGGATCTCGTTATCGCTACAATATCCGTATTGAAAAGTTTTAGTTATGCCTATTTGTCCACGTATTAATAATTAAATGATTCGTCCTATGCTTAACATTTATATGTCTTTCCCTATGTTTTCTTCTATGAACCACAGTTTTCAAATAATATGAAGAAATTTATTTTTATAGAACTTCCCGGTGTTGTATTTGCCAGTTTTCTATCTGATCTAATTTAATCAATTTATAATAATTAGTGTAAAGCAACTTAGTTTCTAAAGGCTATTACAGAGATTTCATAGAATATAATTAATTAATATTTGGCTGTATGCAACAAACCAATGCCACTGACACAGAAGAAAAGGGGGAAACTATGTAACACGAAGATAAAAAATCTCTAATAATTTAATCAGTTAAGTAAATTAAATTCTTAATATCACTTTTAAGTATATCATCAATTTTGAACATTGAATTTGTACCACGTTTCAATACTCTTCAATCCAGTTAGCAAGTAAGAGGCTTCTTATTAAAGCATATAATTAAATATATCAGTTCTTACGCGAATAAAACTCAAATTCAAATTAAAAATGATCTTTCATTCAACCGAATGAATAATTTTCATTTATAATTCAGAGGGTAAGGATCTTATATGTGTCTTATAAATTTTGATGAAATATTTGTTGATTAATTTAAGCCGTAATGCATTGGAACAGTATAAATCGAAATCGCGAAGTAGGTTTGAGGGAAACACACCTTATTTTACACTTCTACGTGTACGTTCTAATCAAGATTAAAAAAATAAGTTTAGTACCTGATTGTTTCTATTACAAAGCGGAGATATTTAAAATAAATAAACCAACAAAAAAGTCATTTTTTTCTATAACGGGGATTAGATTTGGATTCACCACTCCAAAGACAGTTTATTCCTTACTTTTATGTACATCGCAAAAAAAAAAAAAAAAAATTGTTGCTAAAAATGTGGCATAGTATTTTCAAAACAATTTTCTCCTGCTTCATATGTACAGTGCAGTAGTTTGAGATTAAAAAAATGCATTATGAATAAAGTTTTTTAACATTTTTAGGACCATAGACCTTAATACCAGATATTACTATTATTTATAATAAACAAGGAATATCCTTTTTAAACAAGAAATAAGACCAATAAATCTTTCAATTTCAGAGAAAATAAATAGGAGCACTAAGATTTTTGCAATTTAAAAAAATTAATCATTACTTTTTCCCTGACGATAAAACAATTAAAAAATACCACTATTATGGCAGTAATATTCAATTTTCAAATATACATAAATATTAGGTAATTTATGTAAGTATGTAACTGAATTTTAAAATAAATTAAATATAGTTATATGATGTTTTTTTTATTCGATCTTTTTACTCTTTGATTAGTATACAAAACGGAACAGCATATTAGGCTAGTTAGATAATGTTTCTTTTTATGAACTATAAATAATAAATAAATAGTGAGATAAATATTTCAGCTGAAGTTTATTCTTGTGACAGGATTGGATAGAATGAAATAAGCGTGTAAAGTTGTAAAGCTAAGTGAGAAACGAATCACTAAAAAGTTGATAAGCCCAGAGCGTGTAACATCCAAAGGGTAAATCGAAAAGTAGTTGGAAGGATTACGTTAAGGCTGATCTTGGGAATTTGGTTCGGGGTGTTTAGATTTGAGTGTATTAGAGCTATTAGATACTTAGCAGACATTAGAGTGATGTGTGGTATCGGCAACGAACCTTTAGGTTCGCTAAGCTTTTAAATATTATAATAACTTATTTTCATAGGGCTTGTGTTTAAAATGTTAGTAAGTCATATTTTTGTACGCAACATCCTGTAAAATATACTTTCCAAACCTATTTACGAAACCTTTTTAATTTCGTTAAAATTGACTTTATTTTAAACTTGGAAATCAGAACACAATTTACAAATTTACTTAGTGCATATGACATACAAGCCTTATATCCAGTGTCAATAACCGAGATAGGGCAGGTAAATAAATTGCGGGGAACAAGGCGGCGTAATTAGTGAAATAGGCAGCTGATTAGAGCCGAGAGGGTGCATTGTAGTGAGGCTCCCGCCCGCCCCTGCATTAGCTTCTTTCCTTGCTAAGATAAACACCATTTCGCCGCCCCTGTTTGTTTTAAATCTTCAGCGAGCCCTCCGTAGCCGGGGCCCAATGTAATGGAATTGGTTAAACACAGCCGCCCGTGAGCCGTCCCCGAGTAAATACAGCCAGCTCCCTTCAAAGGAGTACACCTTTCCTCGATCTCGATGAGCCGTCTAGTCCAATATCCTACCTGGAACTGGTGCCAATCTCGATCAGAGTTGTATGAATGATGGGACGAGGTTATGGAAAGGATGAGGAGTTCTGACCCCACATTAATTTGAATTTAAGACCAGCACATATATCTCTGATAAGATGAGATGAGCAGGTGAGTCGAGAATTTAATCAAACCGTCGATTCCATTGAAAGAATTGTGCTATCCAGTGATAAGAATTACATTCTGAAAGCAGTAGGTCGATTGCTTATTAAGAAGAGTCGAAGAACTGGTGGTGGTAATTTTTTTTTAAACTACAAGTTGCCACTAAGATGTTTAATATTTATTTTAAATTTAATCAAATATCTAATGACATGTAGCAACTATATATATTTGGGTGGCATTGCTTGTTTAATAAAGAATTTCTTCCAATTCATAATAAAATAATAATATATTTGAAGTGCACTAAAGCACTATGAAGTACAAACAACAATAATAGCTAATAAATTAAGTGTCCATAGCCTTTTGGGAATAGAATATACTCTGAATAAAGTTTTTTTTTAAATAATAACTTGATCCAAACGGGAATTTTTATTTTGAACATTTGAAAAAAAACCTAAAGGGATTGAATTTTGTAATTTATAAAATGTATTTTTTTATTTTAATTTTAAAAAAATGTTTAAAATTAAATTTTAAAAAATGCTGTTTTTGTTTTTTTTTTAAAAAAGTGTCATCTGAAATCTACAACCAGCGGTATACCTGTTGTTGTCTGGGGCTTTAGGGCGTAAAACCCTGAGGTCATCAACTATAAAGCGCGAAACATGGGGCTTTATAATTCTATTTCACTTTATTTTTCTCTTGTATTAAGTAAAATAATATTAATGTAATATATATAATATTTTGTAGTAATTACGAAAAAAAATTTAAATAATTACTTCTTTTGGTATTTTTTATTACGTATAACAGATTTTCTGGTTTAAATCTTATTCAAAAGGCCATTCCTTTTTAATAAAACTAAAACCATTTCCACGTTCTTCTGGTCATCATTCAGAGCATCCGATACACTCGGACCTACTCCCAATCTACTCAAGTTCGCGCAATAGAAATGACATTCCTCAAATATGTGACTGATCGTAAGTACACTGTTGCAGTATTGACATTTTGGCGGTGGATGCTTACTGATCAGATATGTATGAATTAAACTTGTATGATCTATTCTCAATCTGGCAATAGCTACCTCCTCCCTGCGATTGGAACGGTTTGATGTGGTCCATGGTTTAATGGTTTTTTTAATAGTTTTTAATTTGATTGGCATGCTTTCATCCCACATGGCTTGCCAACCAGATGATATTTCATTTTTCATCGGTAGACTTATTTCTTGGGGTGTCAGGATGACCGCGCCCTGACCTGACTACCAGCGGTATACTTTATGTGAACTTATCGTTTTCTATCCAGATAATGTTATTATTGGTGATAAGTTGACTGGTTTGTTATACAATGCTGTTGTAAAAACTTGCAGTTTTGTTTGAAAATCTTACAACAATATTCTAAATTTATAATTAGTTTGGAACATGAATAAAACCGAAATCTAAACAGTCTACCTTTTTTTTCTATCTATTTAACTAAAACCTTTATTTAAATAATAGATCTGCAACACTCAAGAGAAATATGTGTAAATGCTTTAAGTACTCAATTGTATCACATTAAATAATCTACGTACTTATTACAACAGAAACTCTTCCTGGTTTCGGGTTTAAGACAGATAACATCTGAAAATTCTCATTTGGGAAAAGTGAAAATTTTTGGTCAGTGGTCCCAGAATCAAGCGAACATAGGAAGAGAAAAAGTATAATGACAGAGAGAAACACGATTTTCGTGAGAGATCTGCTGGAGAGATAAGAGATGGTTTTAAATTAAATCAAATATGGTTTGTACACGATTACTTTGTCGAACTAGGAAGCGAAAGTGGATGAAATATAACAGAGCATTTTGATCAGCATCCGAAATAGAAATGTGTCTACTGTCTAAAGCGTTATCAACATTCGGAAAAATGTTATAGTAGGCAAGTCACAAAAAAAAATCTTTTTGTTTAAAACAAACCTGTCGATCTTAGTTGTGTTTGAGAAACCGAATCTTACTCTCTATTCAATTTAAAAAAATAAAAATTAATGTTAAGCAAATACATGGGTTTCTGGACTTGATTCTTTCAGCTCAATGTTATAAATATGGTTAGTTAAACTGAAATATTAATAAAAAGAATTTAAAACTAATATCTAATTCATAAATGTTTAAAAAACATAGTTGGGTGAAACATTGCATATAATGTTCAAGCCCTACTATTATTAGATAAATAAACAAAAAAATTATTGATTATAATTTCACTTCAATACTATTTTATATCAGAGGAGCATTCAGATTAAAAGGTATATCCACTCGTAGTAAATTTAAAAAAAATAACGAGTTTCAATTCTATATCTTTAATAGATTCCTCTTCAATTGTATTTAAGTTTCATTTTTGAGAATTAATGATTTTTTTTTTTCAACAAATATTAATAAATCATTAAATAATATTTTAGAAATATCCAGAATAGGCAATGTTCAAATAAAGAAGAAATTCTTGTAGAGAAAAAAACTATTTTAGCTACCCATAAATCAATGATTAGCCTTATCAAAGCAAACTAGAGAAGAGATACCGAACAGGAATCTCGTATTAACATACTACTCTACTATACATTAAGGTTGTAGATTATGTAAAAATGAATTAGTTTGGGAGGAGATGGAACTCTGATAAATTAACAGGATTAAATGAATGAACACTGGTTTCTAACACTTTCAAAATATTCGACATCAATAATTCACAAAATGCTTCAATTGATTTTCCGTTATAAAAGTTTATAAATATTTACAAAAATGTTGCATACATACAAGAGAAATGAATGTTATTCTATATAGCATCTTAAGAGAACTCGACCAAACGGAGGTTCGAAAGGGACATGTTTTTATTCGAGATAAAGATATGAGTGATCTTGCCGCATGTATCACTACCAAGGGTCCATACTCCTTTTTCATAACTAGCTCATGAATGATTCACAAAAGAGCGCTCTTCGATAACTTTCAGTTCATCGTTCCGATCCTAAGCATTTGAGCAGAACCGGTCGATTTGTCTGCAAGGGAGCTCAAATAACTTCTCAAATAAAAACTAGAAAATATAAATAGAACTATGTATTTTTATAAATATAAAAACAACAAAAGAAAGGAAAATACCTAAAGGATCCCGTTCCTTTCCAGGCAAAAAGGAATCGGAAAATGATATCAGTTGAATTCCGACCAGACATGAAATAAATTTTGGAGGAAGATAGTCCAGGTGGCGGTCAATAAAGGTATCTAAATAGTAAAAAAAAACTATTTATTGTTAACTTAAGTAACTCAACTCAGTTGGTAGCAGAACTTCATTCTTATCAGCCCTGACGAAGCCCTTCAAAGTGGGGCAAAACGTTAGTTAACAATAAATAGTTTTCTTTTACTATTTTTATACCTTTATTTACCGCCACCCAGACTATCTTCCTCCAATAATACACACACACGCACACATAGATGTTTTCCAACCTACTAAATTTTATTAATAAACAACTAAAATATATACAGAGGTAATCTGATATATATATA
>NW_027111767.1:739060-747180 GCF_000696795.3 Halyomorpha halys
GTAGTGCCACAATAACGAAAATAATTTGTAAAGTAAACATGATAGAACAGTATTTAAATTCGGTGAACAATAAATGGAAATATACATTAAAACAAATAGAGAAACAAAGGAAAAGTAAAGTATAAAATAATGGGATACAATGTGTGTAAGTAATTAAGAAACAAAATATACCAAATGAGCGGGATTACAGGAAAGTGTAAAATAATAGAAAATTAATAATAAGGTAATAAATACTTTTATATTATATGTTAGGTCACTAAACAACTTGATTTGTTCA
Organism: Halyomorpha halys; assembly: GCF_000696795.3. NCBI lineage: Eukaryota > Metazoa > Arthropoda > Insecta > Hemiptera > Pentatomidae > Halyomorpha > Halyomorpha halys. The sequence goes on from NW_027111767.1 coordinate 739,338, forward strand.
AGTAGCCGAATTCAAAGCTACATTCAAGCAGTATAAGTGTTTTTTAAAGATTGGTAGTACTGCTATAATTTTTTTTTAAATCTGTTTACCAAAGAAATAAATGACCTACATATGTACCGGGTCAGTCAAGTAGGTTCTTAACAAAACGCTCGAGCCAGAGGATGAATGCAGACTTGAATTTGTTCATTTAATACTGTACTAAAAATTTCTTCCGATACCATAATATTATCACTAAAGTTGATGGAAATTAACTAAAATTATTGAGTTTTGAGTTATTAATGGTTTATTCGTTGTCATCGCATTGCCTCTAAGCCACAAATAAAGAACATTACTGCTTGATTTATATCTTGAACGTTTTCAGGGATACATCCCTGAGGTGGACTCACCAGCATCAAATACGTCACAGAATTATTGGATGCATCATAGTTATAAAATATAGAATACTCTTAATGAAACTACATACATGAAAGACTTAAACCATATTCCGCTAAACGAGTTATATATTTTAAAATTGCAACTCTGGGACAGATTTGTACTGAAGAGGTGGACGCAGTATTCCCGAAAAGTTCAAGTAATAAATATATATCAAACAATATTGTGTTTTAATTGTGACCTTAAGGCAAGATGAAAAACAAAACAAAAAACGAAATAAATTGTAACACGGAAGGTCAAAAGATGAAACAAGTTATTAATAATTATACAATAGATATAATTAATAACATGTTATATAATAAAAAATTATATTTTATATATAGGTGATTCGCTCATAACGTTAGGAGCTATTTGGTTTTTTTTTTTTACTGAACAGTTTATTTATACATAAAACGTTTATTGAAATTATACAATCTCCTATACTCAAGGGTAATAAGTTTTAAGGCTGTAAATACTTAACTATAGCTAGCATATGCATATTAGATAAAGGTAAAAGTAAATAAAAAAATATAAGAAATAAAATAAGATAAGTAAAAAACTAAAATGAATAATAATAATAAATATATACAATGATTGGAGAAGTTTGTCGGGGGGTGCGGTCAGCAAAGAACAACATAAATAAACAAAACCATATTTATTTATGTTGTTCTTTCCTGACCGCATCCCCCGACAAACTTCTCCAAGCATTAATCTACGGTCAACAATCTACACCTCATTATAAATATATACACATTGTAAATAAACATAGTTGGATAAATAAGTTAAATAGCAACAAAAAGAAGAAAACAACTAAAGTCAAGAATTAAAAATAAAATAAAACATCTTACTGAACAATAATAAATCTTTTTAGCTTACCACATCATCCGGACATCATTGGTATATTGTCAGGTTGTTTTGTTCAGTGAATCATGGCCGACTACTGATATTTCACTGAGGCTTTTAGTCGTAAAACATGGTAAATGAATAAATGAAATCTTTTACAATGTAAAAATGTTATTTAATTACCATTTATCTTCAACCAGGAGTCACTTACTATAACTCAATATAAACATTATTCTCATATAAAAGAAATTTTCTGACGATTCTTTCAATAGTTCATGAAATAAGTTTTAAAAAATCCGATGATGCCAAATAATCCAGTTATCATGTAGTGCGAATTTTTATACATTGGAAAAAAATTTCTATAGTATAGACAAAATTTTAAATTCTGGATTAGCAAAAATATATGGCTGATAATTCCAGTCACAACTACCCATATAAAGAAATTCTTTAGCACAAGAACTGGTAGACGAGAGTTGGATGATTTCTAAGCAAGAGAGAAGGAGAGAAGAAGCCCTTAACTATTTCTCAATAGGAGATTGATTGTATTAAATTAACAGAGGGAAGGAGGAGAGGGGGAGGGTATTACAAAGGCTGTGGGGGCTACAATGTCCCTAATGGCAGTTTGAGAGTTGCCCTCGCCGCAAATCAGTATCCGATCTCACTAGTTCGCTTTCGGTACGTTCTCTGCCGGGAGAGCCCGCTTTTTGCCTTCTCATGAAAACTGGGAACAAACGGATGACAAACGAAATCGGTAATGTTCAGGACTAGCTAACTGACTTTCAAGGCCTCCTCTTGTTAGTGGGAAATATGATTATCGGTGTCTAGGAAGTTTGAATTTGTTTAACGAAGGTCGCAACGACCTTTGTTATCAATAGTTAGCGAACAATAACTGATACCGAAGTGTGTCTAGGCTCTAGACAAATGTACTAATGATAGCTAGTATATTAAACTCATTGCAAAAGGAGTGTCCTTCGAACTGACACTAATTTATACATGACAAATCTAATAAACACAAATGCGTCGTTCTATAGATCCCTCAATTATAAGAAAAAATTTAATCCTTACAATTTTTATACTTTAAAATTTGGCTTGTATCTTTTTTACATTAACAAATAAGTCTTTACTGACGATTTCATAATACCACACGGACATACAGACTGACAGATGATTTGGCTACAGCTGATATGTTCATTAATAAAAAGACGTTGGATGGACCTTAATAAATCAAGATAACTGTAATAAAAAAAAAAAAAAAGTGCTGCCTCCTCACATGTCATTATTTCCTATAACTGTTAGCCCACCTAAAACCCAATAACTTCTTAATATAAGGAATAGTACTATAACGTTTAACACTATATAATAAATAAAATAACATTCTTCAATCAGCGGTGATGAAAACAAAGAAAAAGAAAATAATAGCTATAGAATACTAAATATTATGTTTAAAACGAAAAGGAGAAATTTAAAAATAATTAGGAGGTATCATGAAACCCGCAAAATATTTTTTGTTAATAATGTTCTCAAGAAAAGGTATCGGGACACAATACACATATTGCATGTAGATTGTGCTTGATTATCCGTATAAACCTATCAATAATTGGTGATCTTTTAATTGAGCAAACATGAAGGTTTGTAGACTTTGTTTCGCTTTTGAAACAATAAACTCGATATGTCTATTGAGTTAATATATTTGATATTTGTTCAACCCCTCCTCAATATTGTTTTGACTCATATTTCCCTACTACCTGTTTAATATGGAATAGGTCCATAAGCCTAGAGACCTATCCGTTGTCTGATCAAACATGGACTTACCCCGACCAACGGATGTCGCCCCCAACTGTCGGCTCAAGAGCACATGCTCCCCGCATCCAGCTGCCCTGATTGCTATCGTATGGGCTCTTTAGGCTCCAATAACGCGATTCAGGCTCGGTAAATATATTTATATTATGATGCACGTATATTCATATATTAAATATTACATAGTATATTCCAATAATAGTTAAATGTTAATTGGTCCAAATTCTGCTGAAAGGAAAAAATCAGAATATAAACTAAACTGAGAAAAATGTATTTAAAGTGGTTCAGTACTTTGTAAGAAAGAATTGTTTTTGCATTCCTGTTAACGGTGATATATTATAGAAAGCGATTCTTTCAAGATCATGCTTAAGCGCCAGATTTTTCCCCAATTTACAGTACCTGCATCATGAGGCTGGATGGACCCTAGGAAGACCCCGAAACCCGCATGATTAACTCAGAAACAGAATAAATAATTATCTGCCACAGCCAGATTTGAACCCGAGTTAGTAGCACGGTGTCTTACCTCTGTTCGCCCCACTCTAAAGGTCATAGGATTAATTCATATATTTTATTTAGTCGATTCATTGATGTTGAGTTTAACCTACATACCTATCCCAATACAGGAATGAAGGAGTTATCTAACAAGTTACTAATTTCCATCCAGTTGGAAAGGTACCTATTTCCATTGAAGCTGACTTTATTCCAAAAGGCAGGTATCGAACCAGCAAATTACACCTCCTCTGACACAGGTGTGCTCATCACATTCTCGATCCCCAGTCAAATAGTTTGTATTAGCATAACTGCAGAAGCAATTAATGATTCTAGTCGGTCGATTTCGAACCAGATGACAAAATCTAGGCAATTAGCTATGTTTACTTCAAGGACGATACTTTCAAAAAAATTAAATTTAAACTACTTTTTTACTAGAACCATATATATATATATATATATATATAAACCATGTAGGGAGCCTAAGGTTAAATATTGAGATTAAATTTTTTTTTTAAAGTTTAAACCTTCAAGGAAACTAGTATTAAATTATATTATCCATTTTTTTTTAATCTCAGCTATTCATGCCAAGTTCAATTTAAATCCATGGACATTTTTCAAAGTAAAACTATATCTGTCTTTGTCGTTAGTTAAGATAGAGGAAGTAAGTAACTTTTAAGCTCCTTTGTTTGGGAGCAAGCCAGGCTTGGGACAAAAGTGCACTAAAAATTGAATAAATAGGGAGATTTTAAAAAAAGACGGAAAAGAAACGAGGTCTCGAATATCGTACATTTTTATGTAATATGAAAGTAATGGAGATATTTTTTTACTCTACAAACCCGTTTTGCTCAGAAAATAAGCCAAAGTTATAACATATTCGAACTGGAACGAATCCCACTTTAGTAATGTACCGCTGAAGAATTTTACTTAAAAAGATGTTATTTCCGTTTTTGTATTTAAGAGATATTCAACTTAAAAAAATTGTTTTTCCCTCTTATCACACTATTTTATAGCTGAATAAAAATAATATTTAACAAATGTATAAAATATATTCAAATTTCCAGATCATATTTCATTTCTTTAATACACTAAATGATGAAGGTTAAAAATAAACTTTATACACTAAATGAACAAGGTTAAAAATAAATGTACCTAAGTATATCTATGTACTAAATAAAATAATGAAGAAATAAAAATAACTTTAATATAAATTATGTATTAAAATCAATACAGTAAAAATAATTTTTAAAAAATCATTTAAATGAAATAAATATTAAATATAATGTTACTTAACTATTGAGCTTGAGTAGAGGAAAACACCTGTCTGAAAACTGAATTTTTTGAAAAGAGTAAAAACCTGATTTTTGCGTACAATTAGGTTCCATTATTTGTATATATTTTAATATCGAAATATTATGTTAATATATTATTAAGATATTTTCAGGAGAGTATGGGAAATATGAATCATGAAGTATTTGGAAAAAACACTTTTCCTCTGGGTGACAATATACAAAATTAATAGTTATTAGAAGGTGTGTGTATAACTGTAACTATTATAGTGAAAGATTAATAGTTATAAGGTCATCGCTCTCGTTCCAGATTACTCATTCCATCTTCGTACATTCTTTTTATTGCTTTGTCTACTTTTACAATTTAACAATAATTTTTATTTTAAATTTGAAGCGTTATTTATTCCTGTTTCTCAGAAATTGTACTATTTGAACTTTATATATGTCCATATTTTTGTATGAGAATCATATATGTAACCTCGAAACCTTACGTTATGTAATAAGAGATGAAGATTAAAATCTTTATAATTGTAGAAGATGGTCTGAGTGGCGGTCGACAAATTTATATAAATAAAAAAAAAATCTATTTATTGGTAAGCAAAGTTTTCAGGGCTTTATCAGGGCTAAAGATTTTAGAATCGAACCAGAAATATCCAGACCACAGCCCTGTACTATATTTAATACTTACAATTAGTTATATGGTTATTTTAACACAATATCTATATTATATTTTAACTTGTGGTTATAAATCTGATAAAATGTATTAGATATTAGTAAAAAACTTCCTATGATCTGGGAAACATACTTGACGAATCAACCGTGTCGGAATGATTATATAACGAAAGATAAATTAAATTCATAACATTCTTTATCAAAACAGTCAAAATATTTTTTCTCAATAAATAAGTTTCTTACATGAAACAAAATCTAATGTATTTTAAAGTATATTATATTAGATACATTACTGAAATTATTTCTTTGAATTACAAAGAATCGGTGGCTTTGCAGAATATAAAAAAGTAAATATTCAAGTTGGTTATTGAGCTCTGTCACGAGACTAGGTCAGGTTTCTGATAGGAAAATAGGGGAACAATACTAAGGGATGGATTCATGTAATAAATATTCCGACAAGAGAAAACGATAAGAGTTATAAAAAATGCCTAAAAAGCAGGAAGGGCCTTGAAAAACTCGATAAGTTGAGGTTCGCGTGGGACACGCAGGGCTATGAAAGGAACACGAGCTATAGAAATTAAATTGTAAACAGTGGACCGGTGACAGAAGTAGTTCCGATAGTCGACCCAATGGCCGACGTCAAGGCATAGTATCTGCTCTCTTGGGGCAACGCGTCGTCTTTGTTGAAGGAAGTGTGTAAGGAAGGGTTCGTTCTAATGGGAAAGATAGGGCATGCAAAGGGTTACTCAATAGAAATAGGGAACAGTTGTTCTTACCTCTGAGTACGGAGCGTATAGGATTTATTCCGGCAGGCCTCAGACGGCTGCGATATAGAGTACCACTTTATACGAAAATTACATCTGTGAAAAGAAAAAAAGAATATAATTAATTTAAACAATTATTTAACAATATATACACATATATATGGATATTTAACACATGTTAATAACAAGTATTTAAGTTCAGATAGTTGTTTAGCCAAGGGGCCTCCTGAAGGTTTGATTGTGCCTAAATAAAAACCTCAATTCTACAACTCTATTAATTATAATTATATAATTGAGTTATTAATTATATATATATATATATATATATATATATATTCAAATTTATAGTTTATTTATGGATGGATATTATAATTTGCCACAATGTTGGTGGGCAATAGGTAATAGATGACATAACACATTCATACTAAAATAAAATAACATAAGAATAAAATAAATGAAAAATAGTAATTAAAAATAAATAAAATCTCTCTAAATACCTACAAACAGAAGGAAAAAGAAAATGAACATAATCAGACAATGTACATGAAAAAAAAAATCTCTAGTCACATTTACACTCTTATATACAATATTTACACTATCGACCTGAGGATCCATGAGTCCACTCTATCCCCCACAGGGGATAGAGTGGACTCATGGATCCTCAGGTAGAGCAGAGCTCATTGAGATCCCAGCGCATCCCTCTCACCTGTGATGATGAGCCAGTGGAGGCTGAGCAAGTGGTTATAATAATTAATTTTTATTTTACGTAATAAGTAGGCGTTAAAATTGCCAGTTTTATCACTAGTTTTCAACAAATTTATGTTTTCATTATTTTTCATTGAGTATTTAGAAATAAATTAGAAATATAGGCGTATTTCTTTGAAAGTAGTCATTTGTTCACTCCCTTTAGTATTTTGAATTTTTTTTTCAATATTTATTACTTTTCTTTCTCTTTTTTTTAAAGTTTAATTTGAATTATTAAATTAAATTATTCTTTCTATCTAGCGTTTGTGAATTATTAACAATAGCCAACTAACAATTCACCTTGAAAAAAAAAAGGTGGCAGGCCCCTGACCTATACCCTATATGTGCTCCCAGGTAGAAAAATCTTGGGAACTCCTGGTATATTGCGTTAGGAGCCTAAAGTTACAATATCAACAGGACCTGGTTTCAGACGAGAAGGCTTTTAAAATCAATTTGTCCGTTTGCCAACTTGAGCAAGCTATGAACCCGGAAATTTTTCTTTTTTAACATTTACATAGCAACAAAACCAAACACTTTTATATTATGAAAGGAATATGGTCCGGGTGCGGTCAAGAAAAACTCAAATAGTAGAAATATTAAAATAGTATATTTCCAATGATCCAAAATGAGCCAACGTTTCGCCCCACGTTGCAGGGCTTCTTCAGGGCTAAAAAAGATACAAACACATAGTTACAAAAGGAAAACAAAAACATAAGTGTAAAATAACAGGGGTATAAAACGTAAAAAAGATATAATAAGAAAAATTAAAGGTAATAAATAGTAAATGTAAAGGGTAATAGTAACAAATAGATAACAAAAGAAATATTAAAGAAC
>NW_027111767.1:747230-786301 GCF_000696795.3 Halyomorpha halys
CGAAGGATTTTGGATTGTAAGGATTGAATACGAGAGGAATTCGAAGGTTTAGTGGAGCCCCAAAGCTCAACTCCATATGTCCAGATTGGCCTTATAGTCATATAGATCAGTCTTTTGTAATGTGTTGGAAGTTTAGAGTAGCGAATAACCGTTCAGTATTCTACCACAATATTCTGTAAAAATATCTCAACTATATTAATCAATTTTATAGCGAGAAGTTTTCGTCAATTTATAATGATAAAATATGTATTTTTAAATACAAAAAAAAAAAAAAAAAATGAGGGTGCAGTACTGTTACGAGACCAACAGTTGTGCCAGATTTTTCATCATATTAGGTCACCTACTTTATAACGCTGGGTGAACCCTGGAGGACTCCCGAACTCACAGAGCTGACTCACGGGTACAGTAATACAGAAGAAAAATATATTAAATTCCCCCTCATTTCCCTCGACTACAGACAATTCCTTCAAAAATCGTTCGGAATTATTGAAGATATTTGTGCACTCCTAGAACGGACCTCAAATAGTCATGGAAATGAGAACTAAAACAGGATTTTTTACAGTCATAATTTGTATCACTCATTATCTGAACTATTGAAAATGTACCCTGTCACAAAACTAATTGTCCAATTATTCTAGGTAATTATTAAAGTTTTTTCCATATCACTGGCTAAATTTAATAATTAAATGTAATTAATTATCATTTTAGACAGAGTGACGATGTGTCAGCAAAGTTTATTAAGGAAAAGGTTTTGTATTACATCTGCATTTACATAAATATCTAGCAAGTGTTGTTCAATTTTTAAAAATAATATTGACCATGGTGTAAAACTATGAGGAATTATACCGTAAACAATATAGTTAACCCATATTTAAAAATCAAATATTAATTAATTATATGATTTGGGTAAGAATTATATGGGTATTCTCATACAAACGTGAGTACAGCTTACATACTTTACAGTAAGTATTACAACTTTTAGTTTTATAATATTTATTAGTTAGTTTAATGATTTGATACTGGGTATTCTAATTAATCTGTTAAAATGTATTCTACTGACTGTAGTCTTGCCTGGTTCAGTTTTTGTTAAGGAACAGAGGATTTCAATATTATAAACATTTTATTGGAATAATATATAATTACGGTCAAAAAAAGGTACACAAATAGTATATAAGCTGTGTTAGTAACCAACGTTTCGGCCTACTTTTTAGGGCTTCATCATGGCTAAGTCAGAACAAGATACAATCATTGTAAAATATTACAAGACAATAAAACTATATATTAAAGCTATAAAAGATGATTTATAAAAAAATTATATAAAAAGAGGAATTTAGTTCTGGAGTATCTACCCATTGATAGAACTCCAAAAACATTTCTAAAGGAGAAGATCTGAAGGCCATCTTCTTTTCAGACGCCTAGGAGGATTATTAGGAAGTGAAGGAGAAGCCAGGTTAGAAACTAGTTTGTTTGGGTGGTTGGGAAGTTTATTATGGAAGAATTAGTATCTGGTTCTGGCCAAATCGGCAACATAGGGGATATTGAGGTCCTGATGGATGATTTGATTTGTGACAAAGTAAGGAGCATTAAGGATTTTACGAAGGATTTTGGACTGTAAGGATTGGATTCAAGAGAAATCAGATGGTTTAGTGGAGCTCCATAGCTCAACTCCGTATGTCCAAATAGGCCTTATAATAGTCATGTAGACGCTTAAATTTAAAATTAAAATTATTTTTAAATTATAAAAGTACATAAAGCAAAAAAAAAAATGTATGAGGATGGAAAGAGTAATCTCGAACACTACGTTATTTAGTGTAACATTATATTATATATTTTTGTAAAAAGTTATTTATTTCTATTTTATTATTATCATTTATTTTCTTTTAGTGTCTTTATTTCATAGATAATTTTTCATCTGCGTTTCGAGCCTCTTAATCCAGTTCAGGATTAACAAGCTTATCAGTAGTTACATCATCCTTTTAATTTTTATCCATAATTTTATATTTCATCTTAAATTCAAATAATATAAGCTACTTTAAGTATTTTATTTTCACTATTAGGCTGAAATGGTTGGACTCTTAACTCTAGCTTGTAACATAATTTGAATAAGTAGTGAGATATGCTACCTTTGTAAACCTGCCTTCAGTGGACCCTGTAAACCTTTCTTATAGTGCCATGCGGCAAAACAATATTTATTATAAATTATATATACATATACACATATTTATTTTTAAAGATAAGAGGAGACTAGAAAAAAAAAATTGATAGCGAAAATAAAAAATTTATAGTTGTGTATATTATCAAATATTTTAATATGAGAGGCCATATAAAATTATGGAGAAAAATCGAAAAGATGAAGCAACTGCTGATAAGATTTAAAAGTTGATGAAGAAGTATTTATGATAATAGGAAGGGCGTTTCACTAAAATATATAATATAAGAAAAAAAACCCTAATGTTAACAATGTTTTATAATTTATTTATAATAGTGGAAACCCACACAGCTTAAAGGAAACTATATTTCCTATCTAACTTGAGTAATTGAAGCGAAGGGAATGTTTCATCCTTTAAGGTAATATTGAAAGAGTATAGGCTCCGAGCAGTCAACGTAAATAACAAGAAGGCCTATTGTAGCTGGAAGCGAAGAGAAATATAAAATGCAGCGTAGGAGCTATACATAGGGTCCTCTGAAAGGTGACTAACGCCTTGAAAGGCTAACAGGCATCCTTCTCCATTTTCTGCCCCTTTCGGTTTATTTATCGGAAAATATTTGTTTTCAGGCCACGGAGCGACTTCAGGAAAGCACACTTTTCATCCTTTTCACAAATTCCCGTGGAAGTCTTGTAAAATGTAAATAAAATAATGATGGCGGAGAGCGGGTTGGATGTTTGCATAACCCCGGCTTTTATTTCACTTTTCTCGGTCCGCCGAGGGGAATCTGAGGAAATTTCCATAGCGAAGCCTCCAACATTATCACAAAGTTCAAATAGGATAAGAGGAATGCAAAAAAAGAAATAACATTGTTGCCTCCGGAGTTCCATATATTTTTATTATGTTACATAATAATATTCTTCATCTCAAATCCGGATTACTTCTTTTTTTTTTTTTTAAATTATTTATTTAATGTAATTTACAACTGTACAAACTAATACAATAGGTACATATGTAGTATGTTTCATATACACTTGAAAATCTTGGGAAGGAACCACCCATTGGTGGTACTTCAAACATTAATTTAAATTAGAAGGTCCTTCTTTTCAGACGCCTCGGAGGATTATCAGGGATTGTTAAGGATGAAAGATTAAGAATTAATGGGTTAGGATGGTTAAGGAGTTTGGAATGAAAAGACGCATATTTGTTTTGGGTCAAATCTGCAACGAATGGGATGTTAAGGTCTTTGTGAATGAGTTTATTTGTGACGTAATAAGGAGCATCAAGGATTTTACGTAGGATTTTGGATTGTAACGATTAGATGCGGGAAGAATTTGATGGTTTGGTGGAGCCCCAGAGCTCAAGTCCATATGTCCAAATTGGTCTGATTATTGTAGTGTATACTAATTTTTTGTAGTGAATGGAAAGTTTAGAACGTTTGTCAAGTAAGTGTTATAGCAATTGGAATCTACGAGCAGTTTCTTGTCTTTTCAGTCTTGTGTGTGGATTCCAAGTAAGTCTCTTGTCAAGATGGAGTCCTAAGTATCGAATCTGTTCAACAGGTATTAGTGGAGTATTTAGAAAGGATACTGTAGGACAGGAGGGCAGAGGTTTACGACGGAGAGTAAAGGTGATCTGGTGGGATTTGTCAGGATTTATTTTGGGATTATTTCTTAAAACATTATTTCAAATATGTAGGATAATCCTTCAAGCTATTAATTATACTTATAACACAACTGAATAATTCCGAGGTACCATCAAAAGTTAGCAAACAATTACTGAAGATAAAATAATATTAGAAACATTCCTTTAAAAAAAAATAAGTAAAAAAAAAAAATAAATAGAAACTGACATGAGAGAAATTATAAATAGATATTTTATTGTAAATTATCATTACATTATGGTTTTGTCTTTAAGTTAATATTTTGTACTCCTTAATGTACATCGTTTCACCAAGCAAGGCATCATCGGTACAGAAAAAGATAAGATTACATAAATGCAGCATAAAAAGCAGCACATCCCACTTCAACAGTTAAAAAAACAAAGAAAAAGTGATTGCAAATAATCCCAAGTCAGTTCAATCACGTAAATTTGTTTTAAAGGTTTATAAATAATACATACTAAGGGCAAATTTACGACTTTTAAATTTTTTAATATATAGGATTTGTGGCCCCAAAGATAAATCGACATAGAGATTCTAGGCATGCCACTGAAATCAATTAATTTTTTTTTTTGGAGGGGGGGAAGGGAGGGGAGGAAAGGGTGAACGATTTATGAGGATATTTTTTAAGTTCAATTTGTAAATACCTAGTTGAAATTTAAACGCAATGCCTTAGGTTCATGTTGTAAATTAAAAATTCCATATATAACTTATAAAATAAAATTTCGCAAAGATGTAAAAATGTTTGTCGATTCAATTATAACTCACAAGACACTAATGCTCTTAATGATTTGCTGTTAATGATAAAGTGATTCGAATTATTTATTACTTAAATAAAGATAAATACATAGTATTAGAGCTATAAAAGAATGTCTCTCATGATACAAAGGTAATATAAAACAATATTCATACTAAGAGACAAATTCTTGAGCCGATAAAGTGATTATAACATAGCAGACGGTAAAGACATCACAAAAGATTCAGAGCGCTAATTCATGCTGAATTAATTAGAGCACTGAATTAAAGGGATTTTCATAAATTTAAATTAATTCTCCACGTGAGTGTGCTCGGTACAATTGGATATAATACAAGATAAACCAGGATTGAAGGTGAACAACGAACAAGACCCATCGATCACCAGGAGTTTCAGTAGTCAGCAATCAGAGGAGGAATAATTAGTTGATAATTTAGGAAATGGCTTTTTCTCGTAAGAGTTAAGCCGACCCATTAAGAGCCCTAAGCGGAAGTAGGATCACCACTTCTAGGTCCGATAGGGCTTTGCATAATGTCCTTCTCATCCAGGACAGAATCTTCTGGTAGGGGCGGGAGTGGGTAACGCACCCTCAACCGATTTCATTGATTTTATAGCTTGTTTCGAATGTATAATAAAATTAATAGATATTAAAAATAAAAGGTCATTAAGGAATATATAGAAGGTATTCTCTGGAACTTGCTTTTAATGCACCACTCCACATTTCGGATTAATGGTTCTGCTCCCATACAATTTGCGATAGATACTAGTAGTTCTCTTAGATCATTGAGTTCCCAACACATTGTCTATTGGACCTTTTAAGTCAAGAGGCTTTCAAAATTAGATTGCCAGTTTTCCAAATAGTTTTGAGAGGTAACTTGCATTGTGATAATTGTGTGATTTTCCTTATTTTTACCATGGAATGAACGTTTATTATTATTAGCATACATTAATTTAGATATAGATATGCATTATTTTTCATTTTACATGTATATTGACAAAATAAACTGCATTAAATTATACATCGCGCTTAAAAGTTATATTTTTATACATGATTAAAAAAAAAAATAATAATGGGAGAATATAATTCAGTACCATAGACATTGTTTTTGTGTTGTACCACGATATTTATTTTTTAAGGAAAAAATGTTTTTTTCTTTCTACTTAGAGTAGTTAGTACTTCTTAGAGGACTCCAGTACTACTTTCTTAATTTCCTAATAACTGAAATTATTCAATATACTGGGAAACTTTAACCTCCAATATACTGGCACGGTTGGTTTAGGATTCCACCCAGACCATAAATCCATATATTAACCTAATAGGGAGCTATACTCATTTTCAACTTTTCAATATTTTTAACAAAATAGTTTTTCAATATTCACTCCAAGAATAAAATAAAATGATATCATGGAACTGTTTAAATTCCAGCCTTAAATAGAACATATAAAAATAGTAGTAACTATATAGTAATAAATGCTGACATTTCAACTCCCTCAAGTGAACCTAAGAATAAAATATATTTAGATCTGCAATTGAATATATAACAACCCTGATAAAGGTGTATAAAAATGGATAAATGTTTAGTAAAAAAAAATTATTATTTAAAATTCAACCTATATAGATAGTTGAATAATTATTTATTTAAATAATAAATAATGAAAATTTTTAAAGATTCTCTTTATTTCGGATAGTTAATTGTACGCCGCAAGTAAAATGTAAAATATAAAGATAAACAATTTCAGCAATTATATATAATACAAATATATATATATAAAATACAATTACATAAAAAAACCTTAAACATTCGACTTGACTATCGAAAAAAAAAAACTAACAAAAAACCCCACCTAAATTGTTAAAAGTAAACAGACGAAGTGTTCACGGATGACTGAAGCAGTAACTTTTAACGGTTGGCATATTTTTTATGAAAACTACCTCCCAAACCATCTGGAGTTTCATTACAACAGTAAATCCGTTTTCGAATGGTCTGGGAATAATAAAGTTTGCTTCAATGGCCTTGGGATACATTACTTCTTTTTTGTTTTATTCCCGTTTTTTTTCTTCTCTAAAGTTATGGGGTTGAGATTCAATTCAACTGAGAGATTTTAGAAAAAAAACAAGAAGATGTACTAAAGAATTATATAGATATATTTATGGAATTTTTTATACCATCATTCAACAACAGTTCATATGATGTTAGTAATAAAATTAAAATTATGATAATAAATTGGCATTTTCTGATCATTAAGGTCTGCAAATTGACAAAAAATAGGTATAGCTCGGAAAAACGTAGACATTTAAGGGTTCTTCAAATTACAAACCATTATTTTCGTTGTTAACCATATGTGATCCGAAACAGGACACTGAAAGTCCCAAAAAATTTAGAAATTGGTCACGGGGTTCTCCGTTTGATTTTGTTGTTCCGCCCAGGTGCAGCTCATTAGAAACGAACCCTGTCAACACACGTGCTCCTTGTCGGCGCATTATCGTCTTCGGATATATATTTGGTCCTCTCCATCTGGCAAGACCATAGCCAATAGTTCCCATTTCCTTCTGTTATATTTATTTTATCCCTTGATTTAAATTAATAAAACCAGTGGAAGGACTCCCTAATGGAAGAGTTGATAAAAGTGATTTACAATTCAAATCACTTTCAAACTTGGTGGGTAAAATTAATTTATTTGTGAAAAAAAAAATTGTCCCGAAATTATTAATGTGCTATGCAAAGTTTGGCCGTGTTTGGATTAATTAACGAATATATTAAACTGTATTTTTTTTTAAGCAGCGTTCGATTAAATTAAAATTCCACATGAAGCATGCCTCAACTTTTTTTTCTTGTCCGGAGCATAAACATGAAATAATTCGTTGTAAATTATTATATATCTATCGTTTTAATTACTTAAAGGATAAAAACTAATACATACATTTGTTTTATTTTTGATTATATTCATTACTGAAATTTTGTAATCGACTAAGAAAAAAAAATTAACCTACCCTCAAAAGTTAAGGTTTTACGTATATAATCGAACAATTTAAAAAAAAATTAATTCTGGAGTTATTCGAAATACAATTAAATATATTATCAAACAATAAAAAATAATCGAAATCGGACTATTGTTAACAATGAAAGAGTATATTTAAGTATTTAATTTTTAAAAAGAACGCCTATGTTTTTAATGGACATTTAACCATGTTCAATTTTCTATTGGTTTTTGGAATAATTCTCAGACTATAGGTAGGTACATCTTCCGCACACATTCTAGGTACTTAATTGTTTCGCTCCTGATGATTAAATTTAAAAAAAATCTTATTCGAACAACATCAGGGAAGAAATAACAAACAATTTTTGTCCTTTGATTTTGCACAAAAACCTGTGCGAATAGAAGCACCGGATATTTCACTATTTGTTATTAAGTGATACAATAAATTAATAACTATTGTGTATTAATTTCCAGATTTTTCAAATTCTGATTTTGCATCTTCAATACCCAATGAAATCTCGTTAATTTGGTGTATTAGATCACTGGACGTAAATCAATAATTTGTTAGCAAGGTTTAAACTGATTTGCAGTCTGAAATACCTAAAGTGATGTTTGAGAGAAGTGATTTAGTCATGTGACTATTTCATGCTTTTTACTAATTATTTTAGGAATTATTCCAGAATTCTTGAAGTAAAAATTTAAAGAACTGTTACATTACTCAAGGTACATACAGATAAATCGCATTTGCTTGCGTGTAGAATATTACAACTATTATGGGAGTTTTGAAAAACAATTCTTTTTGTAGAAAGGGCGTTGATTTATTGTAGTGAAGTTGATTGGTCGTCGTTGGATGACCTATGATGAATTTGTATTTACAAGTGATATTAAATAATTCAAGATTGTAGGGGAAGGTTTAATTTCTCCAAACCTGAGAAAGGTAAAGAATTAAATATTACTGACAGCCAATATTTTAAATATGTTTTTGAATAAAACAGAAACTTTCAATCGACTACTTAAATTATGAATGAAATCTATTTAAAGCGTATAATGAATAAAATATTACTACATGCAAAGCGTAACGATGTTTACTGAGCAGTTTCCAATAGCCACTAACGATTGAATTCTAAATTATGAAATTATACCAAGCTATAATTGAATAACAACAAAGACAATTATTACAAGTCGATAAAATCGAGTAAGTATTTAACATACTGAACAATGTTTCACAGGAGAGGTTATATGAGGCGTTCAATTCATCTTAGATTTAAAACAAAATAAAAATAATACCAAGGATTGGCATTTGTTACTAAAAAAGTAAACATTAATTAGTAAAGTACTAAAGACACCTTACAAGGGATTCTGATATTAAAAACTGTGTTCTTATTCAGAAAATAGCTACTCTTAAATAATACCACCAAACCACTAAGGGTCCAAAATTTTTAATAAAAATCAAAGTGAACATCAATGACAGTATGGAACGGGGAATCAAAAACGTTTGTATAAAGATCGTCATTCTAAGAAAATTTATATTGTCCTCTCTCAAATAATTATTATGGAACGTTTTTTTTTTTCTTATATAAAGAATAGAAATTTTGAACTTAATACTTGAATAACCAATCAGAGAAATCAAAGGACTGATATTGATTAAAGTAGTGATAATTTTGCGAAATATATCATATTTAATTATTTTTATTATATTTGTTTCCAATAACATATATACAGATTGGAAAAGAGTACACAGCCTAAGGGAGGACTAAAAAAATATATTCAGAAACGGTATTAAAAAAAGAAGTAACTTAAAAGGAAATCTGAAAAAAGTACAGTAATTACAAGAAGGTTCAACAGCCTTAAAGAAAATAAAATTTATAACAAGCTAAACTTTTTCAGAAAATTGGAGAGTTACCTCTAAGACGGGGAGCTAAGATGAAAACTCGGCATGTCTTAAATTATTTTTAGAATAATACTGTAGAACAGCTTTTCGAATTAAAACAGTCGAAAAAAATAAAATAAAAAGAAGGCAGCAAAGGAAGAAAGTAAGTAAAAGAACTGATAGCATTAGGATTGTGAGGGCACCATAGGAGGGTGTGGAATAAAGGAGAGGAAGTGTTAATTTGGTCGAGTTAAACGCAAGAGATGGAAATGCTCGGGGGTTCGAGTTCCTGCTAGTAATTATGGGGCACGGCTCATAATTAAAGTTAAGAAAACTGTCAAAGCTATGAATGAGGATCCTTTCGCTTTTTTTTTTCTTTCTGACGCAGAAAAGTTGAAAAAGAGGTCCCTCTCAAATAGACTTTATGTAATAAATTTCCATCTCAGCTTAATTACACTAAGCAATGGCCTTTATTTTTATCCTTTTTTCCCCTTCTTCTTTTTATTACATTTTTAAGTTATTCCACGGTAGTGTAAACTTGGTTAATGAGAATCAGAAGGGGATATATGTAATTATATATGTAATCGGTCAGAAAAAAAAGTTTTCTATATTTTAATTCTAAAATAAATAATTTATTTCTATTTCATACCTTTATTTTTTTTCTGGAATAGATAATTTTAAACAGATTTTTTTTCGAATTAAAAAGCTAAAACCTACATCCTTCGAAATAATATATATTAGTTAAAAATGTTCTCTACTATTTAAAGGTTTAAAATGAATATCAAAGTAATGTAAAAAATAGAAATTTAAACCTTCGAACTTCTACATTCATATTTTTATTTTATTTTTTTAAATCAACTATATTAATTATATCAGAGGAATTATCCTGTATTTGTTTTTAAATTAACTATCTTATTTGGATTTTTAGTTAGATAAGCTATATTTTCATATTTGACTATTTCCAGCTATTTCAGAGTGTTTAATTGTGACCGCTTCCTCCAACCTTCCTTCCGACCAAACATTTTTACATTTAATTAATAGCGTAAATATTAAATTTAATATTTTAACGTTATGACAGAAATCAAGGGTTCGGTAAATTATTTATTTATTTTTATAAGTAAAGTTCTTGTGTCCCATAATAAAAAAAAGATAAGGAGCTAAAGTGTAGGATAAGAAACCAGCTACTTCTTAAAACGAGAAAAGGAGTGAATAGATTCTGAGAATTTTATGAATAAAGCGGGAAGGCTTGGCTAGAGCAAGTTGTTTCCTTAGCGTTATCTCGGGGCCTCATAGCAAGATAAACGGGATAGAACTGCAGCTGAGCAAGAGGTTATACGGATAAACCCTATCAGGTTAGATTTAGAGATTTCCCACAATAACATACTAACTTGGTAAAATAGCACTATAGAAAGACAAAGTATCACTTAGAAAAGATAAGTGCAAATTTTAAAAAGTCCAATATCACGAAAAGGTGATATTATTCGTATCGAAAAATGAAAAATCAATGTGCGAGTGTTTTTTTTTTATCAAAGTATAAATAAATAATAAAAATAATGCTCTAATTTTTTTTTGGCGCAAAGTATTTCTTCAATATTCGTTCAGGCAAGAAAAACATAACAATAAAATGAAACGAATCTAGTTCTATAAGATTCTGAATCATGATTTATTAATCACATACTTCGATACGAAAAGAATGCTATAATCAATAATTACTTCTTTAAGTAATAAATATACAAACTAAATGTCAAATTTTATAAACCTAGTTTGTGATATAAATTCCAAAAAAAAATCATTACAGCGAGAGCATTGATGAAAAAAAAGTTAATTATACTTCCTTGTTTGGATATTCAAAATATCAGATAAACGAAATATGAAAACTGATAGTCAACTTCGTAGATGTAAGTAACAATTCCAAACCTGCAATAATTAAAAGTAAAACGTGTAATTTAAATCTAATAAAATGTTTAGAACGTGATTTATGCATCATATATCCAGTATGTATGTATGGTACATAAATCATTTTTACTATCAAAACCTGTGAGGTTCATTAGTTTAGAAAAATACAATGAAAAAAAAAATTAGGTGCTGGAATTAGATAAAATTGATACCAGATCCTTTTTTCACAAAGACAAGAGTTCTTCCAAATTTAGTTGACAAGAAACTGCATGAAAATCCGTTTGATCGTGTAATTATAAAATGGAATTCAATCAAATTAATATGGGGTCATTTACATATTGAATCGCCCGATTCCTGAAAATTGCTTCGTTCATTTTAACTTAATTTATTTTTCATTTAATAGGTGTTCTGACCGGACATGAAAATTACGATAGGATGACACTGAACCATATACGTGTCTTGATACGTACCTAAAACTAAAAATGCAAGCAGAAATCTTCGGTTCAGAATACAACCATTGGTTTCACGTCTTAATTAATAGAAAAAAATTTTCCTTATCTTCGGGAGTTATGAAGCGAAAATAAGACTCTAATTACGTCTTATTATCTATGGTGCATGAGTGAATAGATTGAGATTTTCCAAAACTATGAATTTAAGTTTGAACAATGAAAACTTTAAAAAGAAATTAAATAATTGATGTATTGGGTTGACAGAATTATTGGATAAATCAATGGCGGATGTGGCGTAGGAGCCCCAAGGAAGTGCAAATACCAGCGATGGACAACTACTAAGCCGGAACGGTACTAGAGCAGTAACGATAACAACAGTAGCCGATAACAGTTAATGATAGCAGTTAAGGAGGCCCTATCACAGTGCCTCCTAGATGTGGTCCTCCTGGCTGGATCCGCTACTCCGGGACTGCCAACTGCTCCCGTAATAGTCGGATCTGCATAATTCCTTGATTAATACCAGCCAATTGCTTGGTCCAATGGCCCGGGGTGCCCTTGCTAATCAGAAAGGGACATCATCCAGCCCATATCTAAGCCCTTTTAGTATATTTAGTTCACCTAGCTGTGCTGTAACACGTTGTCTGCTCCTAGTTCGTGTGCGTCAATTTAATCAACCTGAAAATATAATCCATTCAATGTAATTATGCCTTGCACTCTGAGAAAATACTATAGGATTATTGAACTCGAGTATATGTTTATATGGGCTAAGATTGTTTTATAATATTGTTAAATTGTATCAATTGCTTGAAGTCAGAGAGAGTTCAACAGTCATGGATTTGTAATACTGTCACACATTTCTTCATTTGCACCCGAAGAGAAATATGTACATAACGAGTGAATTCGCAGGCTAAAAATTGGTTTATAACACAATATACACTTTAGAGAGAGAGAAAGAGAGAGAGAGACTAAAACCTAACAACACCTCTTTCGAAATGAATTTAACTGTTTACAGATCGAGCTATATTTCCAGGTTCTCCGGGTTTATTGGCCATACCTTTGCTGAGTTAGTATGCCGTAGTTTTATAATAAGGTAACAGTCTCAAAATCTTAAGGCCCTAAGTGAATTACCATCCACTAGTTCTAGTTTATGAAAGCACTGATTACGAATCCCACTGGAATATTATTCTGTTATATTGTATTATATTAACACACTTTTACCCTTCTAACCTACTTCTGTCCCAGTATGATCTGAAATAATGTCTGTCATAGATACTTTTAATCCGATTGACCCCAAGATAGAAGGCTACAATATCATAAAATCTTTCATGCCCTGACAAAGATTACTAAAATGACCCTTCTAATTTCATCCCGGTCCAAGATAATGTTAGCGGTCGAGTCATGCCCTGAGAATTATACCCGACAAAAAGTATACCTTTCACTTTTCCCTTTCACATCCAATAGGATTTCATTGTCCGGTCCTAGTGAAAGAGCTGCCTTAAATCACGATTATCTGTCCGGCGATAGGGCTCTGGTGGATCGAACAAGACACAAAGCAAAGAGAAAACAAAGAGACCGTGCGCCCCCCACTCCCTGAAGGCAACCTGGATTCCGCTTTTCCAACTTTCATAATATTCAACAGAAATACGTGGATTTTAACTTTGTTATATGAAATATATTTATAAAGGTTAATCTGTTTATCCGATTCGAACAGACAGTAGAAAAAACATAATTAATTCCCTATATCATAGTTGATTTTCCACAATATAGAATTTAGGTTTGGCAACAACGGAAACAGGAGCCACAACAAAAGATCGAAAACTTGGTCAATAGGTTGCGATGGAATCTAACTCACACTGGAGACTAAACGCATATTATGAATTGAAATATTTTAAAGTTTTCTGTAACCAACTTAGTTCCCACTGCTAATTAATTTACGCTATTATTATATCTGAAAGGATGAAAAACCAGCCTATTCCCAAAAAATAAATAACATTGCCTCCTCGAGTGATTCTCATATTATCATCAATTATTCACACGAGAATGTGTAACGCAAATGTCAGCTGATGACTGATGAAACTTGTTCCTCTTCAGTCAACTAGGACTGTTGTGTTAGTATATCAACCTGAAAATCATCGTAGTAATAAGAGAGGAGGGAATTATAAATACTTCAGAACAATGTATTATTTTAATACTAAATACTAAATTTTAATACTTTTAATAATATTTGAAGACCTGAAACTCAGGTTGAAACGTCGCATAAAATAAAAAAATATGGTTTTGTTTATTTATGTTGTTCTTTGCTGACCGCACCCCCGACAAAACTTCATCAAGTATTATTTTAATAAAGAAGAAAAGAGATAGCAGGCATTAGTGGACACCAACCTTTCAGTAGAGTAGTGTTAAAACCTCATTCTAGTATATATTAAATAAATCCATTTTAAACTACTATAGAAAAATACCTTTCAAAATGGAAATATTTCAAATAATTAATTAACAATAACCACCATAATATCTGTCCCAGAAATTGAATTTTTGTATTATTCATTATTAAATAATCAGGAGGAGATGGTCAGGTCAGTGGTCATGAAAAACAAAAATAATTAAACAATTACATTGATGGCTAACTTTTCGATCTACAATGTAGATATTCATCACCCGTTCTCCACACATCAAACCAACCTTGATGAAGACCTCATAGTGGTTGGTAACTTCAAAATTATGGTCAATAAATAGTAAAAAATTAAATTTTGTTTTTCTTAACCGCAGTCCTGACAATGTGGCCACCTCCTTCTAATTCACATACTGTTAGTCATCTATACAGAAATTAGTAAATAATACATAAACTTTTAGCGTACATGAAACAATAAAAACAAAAATAAGTCGGTGTTTAATATCTTTTAGAGGTTATTTTGTACCAGAAATTGGTGTGCAAAATAAAAAGAAATTGTTTTTGATCAATTGGTACATTTTGAATATAAATTTAAGTATCTTTTCTTTTTTTTTTTTTTTTGTATCTCAAAAACTCTTACATACCAGCAGATAAATAAATTCATACATATATATCTTTTAGAAACATATAATTATAATATTTAGGTATACAAGTGGGCTTTGAAAACATAAACCTTTGATAATTCCATTATGTAGCAATCGGAAAAGGAAAAAAAAAACTGAGATTCAACAACATAGAGGTCTCTTTGAACCAATTTGTAGCATATTTTAGTTATCATTTCCATAGCCTCGAGGGAATTTCCAAAAAGCCGACAGGACGCCACAGGCAATTAGACTAATGTAAAGCCACACTATGCAACTTTCATTTGTGCCTGGCGAACAATGGCTCCCTCAGCCTGAGTTGCGAAAGAGGAGCTAATTCCCCTCCCAGCTATTATTGCTCCTGAATGAAACTTGCTCCTTATCGATAAACTTTGCAGAGCAATAATGGAAGGGCGTCTTACCCCAAGTCTCTCCCCTCTCCCTCACACATTATGAATTGGCGAAGAGGCTCATAGGTGCTGAGGCAGACGTCAAGCAGAGAATGTGCCTTATTACTACACTTCCTGACAGGCGATGCAGGGGAAACTTGTGTAAACATTCCGAATCAGGGTAGAGGAGAGAGGGAAGGCATGAGTATTTCCTTTTCACCATCCCTCCCAAGCCTCTCAAATACAACATACATGATAATGCTTGTAGCTGTATCTCTCCATACATTGTATGATTTATATTACTAGTAAAAAAAAAAAACGTTCAAGTCGTAGATTAAACAAGACAATACATAAATAAGAAAAAATATAGATTGTTTTCAGATTTATATGAACTTTTTTGAGTGAACTTGATCTGTGAGGGACAGCAAAGTATTCGGACATGAAATATATTTATATCAAAACCTATAAATAAAACCTCAACGTTTTCAAGAACATTCCACATCATTATTCGAATATTCCTAATAATCGTCACTTTATACCACTCCATCAGTAAAATACCAATGGTATTAGTGAAATTCTAATAATCTAAACACTACGGTACTATCCTCATCAAGATCCACTCATCCTCGATCCTAGTGGAAAAAGGTCTAGTCAAGGGATTTATAGCAATAGTAGGCTTGTTAACCTAGGAAGTTTTATCCTAGAGGTAACCAACCTATTCTAACCAGAGCGAGAGAGTGGATTTGTCATTCTGTGGAATCGCAACGAAGTAAAAGTCAACTCGCCCAGGCTGGAATCGAACCGGCACTGTTACGGACAAGGGGTATTGAGGTTGCCTCGACTCCCTCAGCTACAAGAGCTTCTTCTGAGAACCAACTATCTCCCCCCCAAAAAAATAAAAATAATAATACGCGATTTCTGTGAGCCATCAGCGTTGAAAGCACTGCGATTTCATGGAGTCTTATTTTTCTCTTGCTATATGGGTAGAAGAAACCAATTATGAGGTCCAAACGTTCAATAAACACATAAAATTAATAAAGTTTAAATAATGGCAAAGAGAAAATATAAAATTCGTTTCTATCTCACCTGTCTTAAAATCTTGTTTTCTTTTAATAATCTAACAACTACGGAAAATTTTTAATTTCAGTGAGGTATGTGGGGAGAGCGGATGGGGTTAATGGTTTGTTTACAATAAATTACTGCATGGAATATTCCCTCAAATGTTCGTGCCTCCCGATGTTTTTTTTCGTTTAATGAATAAAAATATTGTTTACTTGAAGTTTGTTGTTTTGAATGTTATTCGCTGCTCTTCCCTTTTTATTTTTTGCTATGTTTTAGCTAATTATCCAGTTATTTACAAGTTCATTTTCCAGTCGCAATTCACGTGTTTTTTAAATAATTAATTATAATAAGCAAAAACAAGAATAAATGTGAAATAAACAATACAGATATGGATGTATTTAATTTTTTAAAAAATATGAGAATTTAAATGAAAATGAAGGTAATGCGAGATAGTAGTTCTTCATAGAACTCGAATTAAAAACATTGTTTATTTCAAGCAAGAATTAATTGCTAATTTTTCTTATTAAGATATTAGATTTTATAACAAACAAATGTTTATTTTAATTATTTTATCATTGTTGCAGAATCAAAGATTAGCAATAAATTATAAAATAATGAGACAAGAAAGTCCGGGAACCTAAAAAAAGTGATATTTTCATAGTAAGGGTTGGTAAAATTATTATGGCCATGGCTCTAATAAAAAAAAAACTTAAAGCATCTATAATAAAAAATGACAGCCAGACGATTACGAGGTAAAATAAGGATCGAATAAACGAGAAAGGTCTTTTATTTTTATTTATTAATAGCTTGATTTTTTTATATACTGTTTGGTTTTAGATTGACATTAAAAATTCAAATTTTCAAGTTTATTTATCAATTAATAGTACGTTACTAACCCTAATATCATTTCTGATCATAATTTCTGTATATTTGTTGAAAGATAATAAATCAGTATCATTTGTATTCAAAGGCTGTATTTCTGAGTATGTTGAAGCCTATCATCAAACCGACAGGATTAATGATTGACGCTAATGATCCACCCATGATGAAGTCTGTATCCTTGACGTATTGTTGGAGCACAGTTCTGTTGAGCGCTCGGGATTCGTTGGGAATAGAAGTAATGTAGAAATACTATTACAATGTCAGAATTATTTAACAGTTGTAAATAAAAAATATTTATTAAATAAATAAAAACGATAATTGTTTTTAACTGAAAAATGAAAGAAAGAGAGAAAAATAATTAATATTTACAGATTCAACAAAACAAAGAAATCTTTTCGGCAACCTGGTATAGAAAACCGAAATTAATTTGGAAATTATCTCACAATTGAATACCATGAATGTATACGAATATACAAGCACAAGTAAACCGGTAAAAAATATTTTTTTAAATTTATTTATTGCTATTTATATCTTTTCATTAGAATACATTTAGTAAATTTGATCTCAGTTAAAATTGAGTGATACTCCTACCCATTGGTAGCACTCTAATAAATAAAATATAAAAAGTAAAATCAATCTACATTTTGAAGTTCTCTATATAAAGAGATATAACTAACCAATGATTTTATTTACCTAAAACTATCAGTAAACAAATAAAACTTCAATATCTACGGAAACTACTAAGTTTTTATTTTATCCTCTCGAAATTGGAATATCATAAAGGCTGAAGTTAAGGATCATTTAAGTTCCAGTCCACTAACTTCGCCAGTTAAAATATCCATTCGTGGAAACTGTCTCCTATAGCTATATAGTTCGTCTCAGAACGACGTTATGAATTAACTTCGATGACTTCCTTCCATGAAGAGCCACAGTGGGGGTCACTGTGACATTCATCTATTTTTTGCAAACCAATATATTTTCCAATATAAGTTTTAAATCAATCCTTCTATTGAATACTGACAAGCTAAAGGTATTAATTAGGAAATTTTATACTAAAAAATCAATGAATGTCAGCGAAGGACTAAATATATTTTTTAATATATGATCGTGGATATATATACGATGGTATAATGTCACAGTGTGATATTTGAAAATTTTTGAAAGATTTATACTTGTATTCTGGCAAATTTTAGATAGCAAGCAGCTTATTTGAAATATAGGTTAATTGATCGCTTAATATTTTTAATAAGGTCTTTATGGCATTACAAAACAAGAAAAATAATATTTAGGAAACCACATTAAAATATAACAAAATCCTGTATAACAAAGCTGTATAACACGATATTCAAAAATGTATATAAATAGTAATATTACACTAAAGTGATTGACAGCATCATTAATTTTAAATATCAAAATACCATAAACTATCGATACAGAACAGATTTTTAACCTCGATGTAAAAGAAATATAGGAAAAAAAAGAAAAGCATATCTGAACTTTACAATAGCACGAAATAATATAATGGAGAAATTATTTAGAACGTGAAACTAAATTACTTTACTAAAACATAAAGTATTTTTAAAACAGGATAAAATGTTTACTAAATATATAAATCTGTTAAAATAACTGTAATATCTGTGAGGAAACCTTTTTCGGGTCAACCCCCTTCAGTACTTCCATTTTCTCTCGGAATTAACAATCATCCGAATTGAGTTCACGACCAAGGCCATTCACTGGAGGAAACAAAATTCACGTCAACCCCAGGCCTCGAAACGGGGAGGGCTACTTACTTAAATTAAATAAATGTTTAATTTTCCCAGCGAGTATTTGAGTAGCACTAGACAAACAGGCCAACTTGATCCTTAACAATATTTGATTATTTAAAAATCTATCAAATTTTTAAGTTACAATTATTTTAAATAAGACATTATCATTAGGAATTATTAATTATTTAAATCTGCTCTGCCAGGGAAAAGTAAAGCATGTACCTTTTGATTACCCATATTAAAAAATATTTTTCATGGTTCCCGTAAAAAATAATAATATTATTATATAGTCTTTAACTATGTGTTATGCATTATTAATATGTTATTGGTGGTAAGCTAAAGTGGCCTATTTTCAAATTTCTCAAAGTTTGGATTCTCTTGGTAACGACAAAAAGAACTAATTTCAGATCAATATAATAAATTTACAGCTACCTTAAATCAGCAACCATAATTCAAACACAATGTCACAGTATATTTCTGATATGTCATTTTAATATTGTATAATACCACATTGGTAATGATATAATTAATATTAGTAAATCATGAAATAAAATTTTAAAAAACCAAACGTAAAAAAAAAAAAAATTATTTTATCAGTTAAAATTTCATTATAAGCAATAAATTTATTAAACGCAATTTTCAGAAATATATTATCTCGATTATTTCAAACACGAATATACCAGAGACTCGCCCATTGGAAGTTACACGTCTTAGGACCTCGATTTTGATCAAGAGAAACCTCTCTTAATTGAATGAAATATCTTTTTTATAGATTTATAATTATTCGAAAAATTACACATATATATTTTTTTTGGCAGAAGAAATAATTTTTGTAAACCACTTAGAGCAGTAATTTTTTCAATCACGGCATTATTACACATCCTATATTATTTATGCCATAAGAGGAATCACGATTAATAATTTAAATTTGATAGGACTTCTTTTTTTAAGATGGAGATGCGTTACACTTTTCATAAACCAAGCCAATTTGGTTTGGAAATTTTAACTTCTAAAAAATAATAAAATAGAAGAAACAAATTTTAAATACATGTTATTAGAGATGAACTTTTTATATATCATTTATCAAATAAAAAAAAATATTTATTCAGAAATATAAAAGGATTTATTTAAAAAATAAATATTGTTCTAAAAAAAATTCTTGAATAAAGATAAAAAAAAAGTAAATGAATTTTAAAAATGATTATTGAGAATTTCATAAAATCTGTCGAAACAGATTCCAAAGGAAAATTAGTGATATAGTACTATCATATTGTTAGTTTTAATTAATTTTGTTCAATCTGATACATCTGAGATGCAGTAGACAAGGATCAAGAAAACTTTAATACACTAAATTGCATTTACTAATTTAATGTAAGATATTTGTTAATTCACTTTTTTCTTTTTTAGATAGAAATTCATTTTTTGAATATTGTAATTCGGCAAATTTATTTCATACTGAATAGAAATAAAATCTTGCTCAATTTATCATTAGTCTTAGGAGTCATACATGATAAACTTTTTTGAAAATTTGTTTTCGATACATGTGTCACTCTAAGACTTAGTCACAACTAATGGTGAAAGCCTGTGAACATATGTACGGCCTTATAATCATTATTTGGTATTTCTTTCCTATATGTTTGATATTTTAGGTTTTATGATGTTTTTTAAGATATATTTTTACATATACAGTAAGGACTTTTCTTTGTTCGACCAAATTTAGTAACAAAGTATAATTAAACTGCTAACAAAAAATATGAATTTACAAAAAAAAAATATTTCAAATAGATTTAATCAATATAAACAATTACAGTTCAGATTAATTAAGAATGCTAAATTATAGAAGAAGGCAAGAAGTAAAACACAAAGTATTAGGAGTGTTCTTAACTTATCCAGTTAGTCATAGCTAGGAGGGCTTGCATTTTTGATAGAAATTACAAGATTCCTTTAGCTTTGTAATTAATTTATCGAAGTTTCTATCTGTTTCCGCTTTTATCAGCTTGGCGGAGGGAGATGAAACTTTAACGAATTCTATCAGTTCGGAAGAACCCCCTGGTGTAAATGTGGCGTGAATATTTTATCAAAGAAAAGAAAATAGGGTTGCGTGCCAAGTAAGAAAACTTTATGTATATATTATAAGGTTATGAAGCAAACAAGTTAAGTAAGCAAGCGAAACAGTGATGCAATATTTTTATAGACACACGATGCTTCATCAACAAGCGACTAAAGTATTTGTTGTTCTAATAGATAAACAATTCTATTTCCTATCATGAATACATATATACGCTATACCAAGAAAAAATCAATCATAAAAATAAGAGTAATTGTAAAATATAAAAATTTTGGTGATATGTTAAATTGATTGATGCTTACCTCAATAAAATTCAATGAAAGATAAAAATAAATAAAATGTGAACGACCCATGGAGTGTCATGGGTTCAATACTTTGTAAGAAAGCACTGTTTTTAGAACGACGGTGATACAAGGAGGTGATTTTTTCAAGATTACGCTGAACACCTAGATTTTTCCCCAATTAAGAGTACTCACCCACATTATGAGGCGGGGTGACTCCAGGACCCTGTTTCATAATAAAGTACAAACTAATACTATTAGTCTTGTAGATTTATCTTAATTCAGTTACACAGACTTGTACAATAGTAACTTGTACTTAAGTATTTTTTAATTCCTGTAATATTACTAATAGTCATCCCTATCATGAAAAAAATAAGTATTAGTATTATTAACACACTAAGTTCTACACTTGTACTATGAACTAATACTATTAGCTTTCATTATGAAACAGGGCCCAGGTGGGCTCCAGAACCCACAGCTGACTCACGGCTAGAGAGAAACCGAAAATAATAATCTGCCACAGCCGGATTCGAACCTGGATTCTTAGTGTGGGAGAAAAGTGCCTTTACCACTATTCCACTGCCATCCCCAAAGAAAGACATATATTCAATAAATTTGTTATGTCAAACATTACAAGCTATAACTTTCATATATTGATAACTCTTAATTTTTTTTTTTACTAGCGTTCCTCAAACTGATCCTTAGATCTCCGCCTATAGAGGGGAATTATCCCGAAAATAATTAATCGTATTTAAGTCCTTAAAAAGTTCTATTATTTCCATTTAATGATAAACTTTATTAAAAATGACCGCAGAGGACCTAAAATCAAGATTTCTGTTCGCTATCCAAAGAAATCTATGGCAACTAAGCTAATTCAGATCAAACATCATATTGTTGTTATTCAGAGTCTTAAAAATATAATCAGGAACAACAATCTTTAAACTAAATGGTGGACATATTATATAATGATTTATTTTATTTAATTTATTCAACAAATAAAATCAATATTCCCAATTTGAATTGGGGTCTGTCGTCAACTTTGAATACGTGAAGATTTTTGATGGTCCAAATGAGTTTCTAGACTACATCAAATAAGACTTAGAAGACTAAGCATCGAGTAACTTTGCTTTATCTTAGCGGTCCACACAGAACGTCTATAGCTAATTGGGGTGGATCTCACAAGGCAAGATGTCGTCGTCAACCTTCAGGGTAAGGGGACCCTACAGTTTGTTTCTCAATGTCCTAAAGAAAGGACATCCAACATGGTTAACCAGGAGTCACTCAGTTATGCTA
Organism: Halyomorpha halys; assembly: GCF_000696795.3. Taxonomy (NCBI): domain Eukaryota; kingdom Metazoa; phylum Arthropoda; class Insecta; order Hemiptera; family Pentatomidae; genus Halyomorpha; species Halyomorpha halys. Next base: position 769,757 of record NW_027111767.1, read on the forward strand.
TAATTAGAACTTTATTCATTATTATTTAATTAAAATATGTATCACCAATACCCATATTAATAAACAAGAAGAAATTAATATAATTATAAAGTCACAAATCCATCTATTTATCGCCAACATTGTGATTTGAACCGAAAAATCCTTATTTTATATTTTGGGTAACATAAGTTCCTTTTTTTTTTGGTTCCTTTAATTTTCTTCCACAAAATTTAGTACTGTATAAAACAATTTAATAATCTAAACCCAAAATCTCATGAGCCAAAGGGCTAGAAGGCCTACGTGATGGCAGGCGGCCATATAGGGCCCCGGCAGATGGGCTATTAAGAACGTATTTCATACACAAACGAGAACGCAAATGAAGTTAAATAGTTTTACGAAGTTTAATTTCTCCCAGTAATGAAAAGGGTGAGTGAGGACGGACCCTCGGGAGCTGTTGGGCGGAAAATGTGTACATCACCAACGGTCATAAATCTCTCCCAACGAGTACTTATTCTAAGCACCACATCCCCTATATAAATGTTTTTATTACTCCAAATAGTGAGTTAATATGATTCATCTGGCAATTTTATACTTAGGTACTGTGTATAAGGTTCATAAATAAATAATATTTCGCGAAATACAAAAATATTGTTCTAAACTAATTACGATAACGAAACTAATGTATACTCTTGTTAGTATAATCAATTTTTGATTCTCCTTCTGTAAAAGGAATTTAATTTTCTGTTATATTGGGAGAGAATTGACTCAAGGATTGGGTGAAACTCCTGGGGCACACTCAGCCTCTTTGAAATCGGGGATTTACTTCTTCTATGGATTAAGGAAATAAACCAGTGATCCTGTAGAAATATCATCATCTAGTCTGAGTTTTGTCCAGATACTGAAATTCCTAATCAAGTAGTACTCTAAAGTTTCTCTAACGGTCTGGATAGTATGGTCAGAAGACAAAAAACGTTAGATGTACGCCTAAGAATGCAACGCACCAATCAAGGAAATGCAAATATTAAAAATATGAAAGACTGAAAATGTAGGATTCCGAATCAAAACTTTAATGATTCATGTATAAGTAGTTTTAATAGTACAAGCAGAAACCTACTACGGACTATAAGGGAAAAAGTTGTTAGAAAGGTTTATCCCTCCTAAATTCTCCATCCTGTACCCTCAACTTACTCCAAAACATTGGGATGTACTTCAGTCTTTATTTATTTTATTTTTCCACATATGAATTATTTGTATTTCTCCATTGCTTTTTTATTTAAATAGTATAGGTTTATAATGTTTACTTGAGTTTTTAGTCAGTACAATGAATCCTTGAGGATGAATCTCCATGAGCAAATGATTTTAGACCAACCAATTGTATGAATTTTTTTTTTTTATTGATGTAGATTCATTGGTCATAGACCTCCTATAGAAGTGTATATAAGGAATAATATCTGAAATGAACCGGTTTTTTGTTTAAGTAAAACGCTTCACAATATTAAAGAAATACAATATATATATTTTTTAAATGAATAGACATAATTTAAATATTTTATGTCACCTTTACATAGTTTATAGTGATAATTTTATTATTACATGAGATTAGATGAAATTATACATACTGGGCTTACACCACTTACTATTGGCTTCAGTCCATTTTATCAAGTCATAAAGTTAGGAAAGTTCTTGGAAACGCTTTAAATATATTGCAAGAGTTAAGTACGATAGATTTATCAGAAGCTGTTCATCCTTCCAACAGGAGTGGGAATAATCCAACCCGACATTACCATAGAGCCTAGAGAAAGCGGGTTAACCACTACCCTCACATCATTCATAATTTGTAAATTAGGCAAAATTCGTGCAGCGGCTAGGGTGGCGGGAGGGGGTCGTTAGCGGAATTTCCGGCAAAGTTGGCACTAATATCCGAGCAACAGTACACAGAAGGCTGGGACACATTAAGCAAGTTAAGCCACAACAGTGGGAGGACTTGTTCATTAGCGACCCGGGCCGGCAACGGCGATGTGTCTGTATTAAGGTGAGCTTGGAGAGGGGAGTGTATGATATCCGGTCACTGACCCCTCTTATCTTTACACCTCTATCACGCATTTCGTAATGTCAGCCCTTTAGAGAGAGTTTAAGCCTTCATGTCTGATGGAAAAAAAAAAAAAAAAAAGATACAAGATATCTAAAGCATAAAAGAACGTCTACGGTTTTGCATTACGGGCTTTATTTTACAGACATTTTTTTTTAATGACAATTCATATTATCAATTTTATTAATATAAAATTAAATTATTTTTTCTTTATTGAAATAAAGCTTAGAATTGATAGGCTAATCTAAATTGGAGTAAATGCTATTGACTTCGTGATGAGATTTACCGAAAATACCCTTTACCTAATCCTGGTTACTATCAATGGTATAAATAGCTTCTCTCGGGCTCAATCCGGTTTACTTCCAGACCCTTCTTTGAAGTATTGTTTACAACTTCGTCGTTACTGGATTCAAGTATAACGGAATAATCATCCAACTCAGCATCCAATCAGCATTAGTCAAAAAGAAGAACGTTCTGACAAATAAGAAGTTCTTCATCTTCAAATACTTAAATAATTATAATACTAAAACATTTGTCGTAAAAGTCAAGTATTAAAAAAAACTTCTAAGTTAAGTAATTTTCTGAAGGTATATACAACTAATATTTTAAATTAATTACAAAAAAAAAATGGAAATTAGAAAAAAAGTAATAAAAAAAATTATTGGTTATAATGTGATAAACAATTGTGGTCCATGCTACAATCAGAGCATAAATTACTGGTTTTAGCATACCAATCTATTCATAAAAAACATAAAATTAATTAAACAGGTTTCTTAATTTATAAATACCTTATTGAAAAAATTAATTTAGATTACGAATTTTTAATACACATTCATACTTATAACTTTGAAATTTTTTTTTTTTAATTATTTATTTAATGTAATTTACAACTGTACAAAATAATACAATAAGTAAATATGTAGTATGTTTCATATACACTTGAAAATCTTGGGAAGGAACCACCCATTGGTGGTACTTCAAACATTAATTTAAATTAGAAGGTCCTGTGGCCATCTTCTTTTCAGACCCCTCGGAGGATTATCAGGGATTGTTAAGGATGAACGATTACGAATTAATGGGTTAGGATGGTTAAGGAGTTTGGGATGAAAAGACGCATATCTGTTTTGGGTCAAATCTGCAACGAATGGGATGTTAAGGTCTTTATGAATGAGTTTATTTGTGACGTAATAAGGAGCATCAAGGATTTTACGTAGGATTTTGGATTGTAACGATTGGATGTGAGAAGAATTTGATGGTTTGGTGGAGCCCCAGAGCTCAATTCCATATGTCCAAATTGGTCTGATTATTGTAGTGTATACTAATTTTTTGTAGTGAATGGGAGGTTTAGAGCATTTGTCAAGTAAGTGTTGTAGCAATCGGAATCTACGAGCAGTTTCTTGTTGTTTCAGTCTTGTGTGTGGAATTCAAGTAAGTCTCTTGTCAAGATGGAGTCCTAAGTATCGAATCTAACTTTGAAACTTAAACCTGAATTATTTTTTATTTTTCTCGTCCATCTAATACGCTCTTGTTATATATTAAACCAAGTTACAAAATTTACCGTTTATCATAAATTGGCCAGCATAAGAAAAAAATGTACATACTCAAATGCATCACTTTTTATTTTGCTCGAATACATTATTTATTATTATATAAACCTCCATTGAGTTCTTCATAGTCTAGCAAGCATACAATTTTAAAAATCATTTCATGATTATTTTTTATTATTTGAAATCATGAAAAGAATTTTCGACACGACTAAGGAAAAAAAAATTGTTTTTATGAATACTGCAATGTAATACTATCAATCTAAAATATTTCAAACTACTAAACCATCTACCATGGTAACAATATTTTCTGGCTTTTTTATATTTCGGGACTAAGTAGCTAAAATTGAAACGTTATAGTCAGGGCTGCGGACAAGAGGAACAAATATAGATTTCGATAATTTATTGACAGGGGATGTATCAATCCACAGAGAAGAATGTCATTAGGACTAAAACCAAAAGATACAAAACAGGTAAAACCAATATAAGAGTAAAAAGTGAGACTAAATAAAACAAATGATGGAGGAAAACAAACTATCAAGGGTCTCAAAATATCAACCGCTTTTACATCTTTTTTATTTAATTCCACTCTTTAATTATTACATTGGCTTTAACATCTTTCTGTCGTTTTATGTTAGCCCTACTCTGATGAAAACCTAAAATGTAAATCGAAATGTCGGCAATCAATAGATAATTGAAAAATATGTTTGTTCTTTTTGACCGTTGTTCTGACTATTTCCTTCATATTCACACTCGGTCAGTAATTTATATATACATATATAAAATGGTTAAAATTTAATTTACCATACCTTACTCCGCCTTAGGTAGTCCAGAAAGTAAAAGGCAACAGAAACATTCAGTCTTATGGCAAACAAATGGAATTGTTTTTAAAAGGTAAATTCATAGAAAGTTCTCAATTTTTTTTTTAAGTGAAAATCTTAAACAATAATTATCTTTCAAGATGATAGAATATAACACGAGTTACTGATTCATAAATAAATACAGAAATATTTGCAGTTTCAGAGAAAAGTGACAGAGAGCCTACCTGCTAATTAGGAGAGGGATGAGGCTAGGAGGTTAGAGCGGGAGCTAAGATTGGACTCGGGAGCAAGGTCCAAGTTGTTGGGGTTCTTGCCTCATTAAATCAGTTCTATCCCTCTCTCTCGGCTCTCTCTCTTCGTCCCCGGCGGTCGATATTGTGGCCTCTGCCGATCTCTGTTCCGCTCTTCTTTGTCCACTGGAGGAGGTTAGCGTCTTAAAATCATCAAGAGCAGTCGCAAAGCCGAATACATAATGAGGTTCTCCGGAATGGATTAGTGCTATGGAATGCCGGCTATGAATTTAAAGGAAATACCGTAAACAAGTAATATCTAATACATAGAGTGGACGAATCTCAAGGGGTTTAAAAAAATAAAATAAAAGTTAAATCCAAGGATTCGTTAGATTGGGGTTCCGTGGTCTGGATTGATAAAAATTCTTTAAATTGATATTCAGACACATATTTATTGACCTTCCTAAATCGATTTTTTCTTTCTACCTTTCTTGGATTGTAACTGAAGCATATGCAATTTATAGATACACTTGGCATAAAACATGTGTATACGAAAGGACCTGAAGACGAATTCAGTATCTTTAAAACTATTAATATTTAAGATAATTAGTGAGATCAGATAATAATAAACACATTGTTATTAAAATATATTGTATATCCTATATAACGACCTTCAAGGCATATTCGTTCATTATAAACTAATCAATATAATCATCATGTAAATGAGAAATAGATTTTTTTTAAATAATATATTGGTAATAAATATTACTAAATTTGCAATATACGTTAGTAAAATAAAAGAAATGGTAATGTTTTGAAAATTGGATCCGGAAATATTCGTCACTATAATCGATACGCCGCTATATCGGAGGTCTTTATAAGCGATATCCAGTGGTATGTAAATAGTATGCACACAATCTTATACAGAAAAAACAATTTAGGGGTACTGCTACTTATTATTACAAATGTATTTATTTTATTTTTTTATTATGTTAGTATTATTGTTATCATTTATATTTTTCTTTTCTTTTTTATTTAGTATTCCTTAATTATCTAAGTATAACAATTTAGTTCCGGTCCGGTGGCAACATTAGTTTGTTGGTGTAAAAATAAGGAGATGAAAATTGCAAACATAAAATTCAGAATTTTAATGTTTAAAAATGTTAAATAGCCATCACAATCATATTTACAAAAACCAGGTAAAAAAAAAAAAAAAACCTTTAAAACACAAAGCTATTAAACATTGCTTAATAATTTCAGGTTGGTGCCATAAAGCATCCGACATACAGACCGACTGTTGTAGGGACACAGGACGAGTGGCCGGTCTAGGAGCGAAGGCTCATTTGTAATTTATACCGTGTGTCTCCGGGAGGGAGGCCTTCATAATGTATAAGGGGATAAGTGGCTGCCTGGAAGAGTTTATACCACCACCCTCCCCTCTATACCGTAATTGGAATATTCCAGCGGGATGCGCCCCCCAACCGGCGACCTATACACTCGGTAAAATTTTTCGGTTTAATTTCCGCCCTCGAAGAATTTTATTATCGTCTAAATGAGGAAACCCAAGGAATCTGAACTTTTCCGCAGTATTTTCAAGAGAAACATATGAAAATAACTTCCTTATGTATTTCGTGTATCGCTGTATAAATGAAAAATAAAATATATATAGCTATGTTCATTTAGTAAATGTCCTCACGTATTCTAAATTGAACTCCTTTTAAGAATTATCACCAAGGAACTAGGCAGTTAATCTAGTCAAAGAATATCTAAAATCGTTTTGCTAGGTTACATTTAAACGATAACTATTCCAATTAAACAGTTAATTAATTCTACAATAATTTTTTTTTTCTCTAAACTAATACTTTCTCCCCTCTCCTGCAAAATTTGTTTATTTCCGGGGGCCTACAATGGATCGAATGAAATAGGGTTGAAAAAATCATAAAGCTAGGGTGTGAATATCAGTAAAATTTTGTTTTGGATGTTTCGGGCACGTCTGCATCCTTCCAAAATCCGTATATAGATTAAATTTGTTTTTCGATCAGAGAACTCAACATAGCTTCCCACCATTTTCATTTTTTATTGTAGTTTTAAACATTGGTAAAAAATTAAATCACTTTTTACCTTTTTATAAACAAAAATGAGGGATAAATATAGGGGCGGCATAACCCTACTCTCCTTCAAAGGAAATGTGAAGCCAAAAAGGCCACGTCCTGAGGGATTAGCTTTACGTTGAGGCTAGTAGGAATCCTCGATATTTTAATCTAAAAAGAAACAAGAGGCAACCAGTGATTGGCTCGCAAATTTTCACTACTCCTCTTCCACGCCCCTCGGTTTATCATAAGGCCCACCTTTTTGGCTTCACTTTTCCTGCAAGCTTACCAATGGAAAAATACAACCTCAGTGATAGAGATCTGCTGCTGGCAATTTTGATTTTGTACCAATATGTAGATAAAGTATGTTTTAAATCAATAAACAAGGTTTCGTGATAATATTTTGTTTAAATAAGATTAGATAAAGATTGATATAAAGTATATTAATATAATAAGATTTTGAGAAAAAAAAACATGTTAATACATCCAATATTAAACATTGGTAATCACTAATAATAATAAAAAAAAGTTCAAGGATAATAAAATTTGACATTTTAATAATATTTAGTGGGTCTAGACCTTAAAAGTTTAACAATTTTCTAAATCACCTGAAAATAGAATATAAAATAACATTAAATCCAACCTTATTCTAACTAAAATAAAAAATTGAGGTTTATTACATATGACACATTAAGAAAACGACTCCACAATATCAAATACAATTCATAAAAAGAATTTTATGTTTTATACGACTTCTTATTGTGAAAATAGGTTAAAAAGACGGAAGAAATCTGGCGACCCACATCAACAAACAGAACAAACAGACGTCAAAGGAGAAATTACTTTAACGAGCAAATAAAGAATGAGCCGGTAGAAGTTAACTTATTGAATTGTTAACAAGTTCCAAAGAGTCTGCTTTCGAGAAAGTTTCTAACTTCAAATAATGATATTATGGCTACTTAGAAGGAACACCATTTGTAACAATTGTCATTACAAAGTATCTTATTGACTAAACTGTTTTGTTCGAGGCAGTAATTTTTAAAATTTATTCGTACAGTTTACTCGATGTTGAATTTTAGAATATGGTATGGTGTCCCAGAGTAGAATATGTTTTACAAAAAAAAAAAGTTATCACAGTAATATGAAATTTCCTAACTATAAATTATTTAGAAATAGATAATTTTTTTATATTTTTTATAGACATAGTCTCAAATGTGAAAATTAATTCACTATATCTCTTGACAACTGCCTCTGGGTGGGCGATATGGTTCCTAAAATATTTTAGTCCTGGCAGAGGGTTTATGTTGTAAGTCAATCTTAGGTGAAAGTTATAGTATTATTTATAATCAATGTCTAGATGGGGTGCTTGAGTTCGTGAGTAATATTATTTCTAAGGTATAATGTTGGGTCAATATTGTGTGAATATTTTCAACTGAAATTCCAAGAAAGATATAAATATTTAAAACCAAACCTATAATGCTAATATATAGCCAAAAAATTAAACGATTTTTGTTATAATGAGGTGTAGATAGTTGACCGTGGATTAATAAGTGGAGAAGATGGTCAGGGGGTGTGGTCACCAAAAAACACATATAAATAATTATTTTCTCGTGCCGACGTTTCGACCTGAGTTTCAGGTCTTCATCAGGGAGCTTTCGACAGAGATTCTGGCAAAACTCAAACTAATATTACCATAATGAATCCCTTTGTGAATATCAGGTCGAAAAGTCGGCAAAAATAAACATTTTTTTGTTTTTTTTGCTGATCAGACCTCCACTGCTTTGTATTATAAGGATAAATTATAGTCATAGAAAAATTTCATACATAATACACAAAGAGTTTGAGATTTAATGTTGAACTGTTTAAAGGATTTAACATTTAATGGTATAACTGTTTTTTATATTCTATTTAAGATTTTTAACTACGGAATGTACACAGTAGATTACTGATACTGTGACACACGGCATTCAAGAGCCAAATAAAGCATAGCTAAGTACAACAAAGTAAATATTTTCATTAGGTGATACTCTAGCCCAAATCAACTCCTTTAGATTGGAATCAACAATCGGATCATCGTACCTTTATTAACTGCTTCTTGGAAGGGTTAGTTACTTCCAGAGTGCTTAGGGATTTAATTAGACAACGCTGAGGAGGAAATTAATTAAAATACGGGTTTGTTTTACGAACGCTACCTGAAGCAGGCTGTTCCTCGATGACGGTCAAGATGAAGGAACATGATACGTTCGAAGAAAATGCGATCTAGAAGTAGAACAGGAGATGGGAGGAGGGCGGTTGAGAGATTACTGGTGTGCGTTTCTTAATTACAAGCCTCTAGGGTTGTCAATCAAAGAGAATGGGGAACCAGCTTCCGAGTCATTATTCAACCTCTGCGAGGGGAGATCCCTGATGTCTAAGTACTGATGTCGAGGAGCAGTCTTAGGGATCTGCCCTGGATATAGATGGTGTAAATAAGCTCCGTCCCTAATGGGGGTTGATCCGTGTGACGGGCGGGGATTTTGTCAGGACAGGGGGTGCCTTCTGGAAGGGGCAGCCATATACTGGATTATTTAGTACTCAGGATGAATGGTAAATTGCTGAAAGGGAAATGACAATAGCCTTGAATGAATAGTTTACAAGCTGACCCGAAGATGCGATTCGCGATTGACAATAACTGTTTCAAAATTACTCACGTGTTTATTTCTAGCAAATGTGTGAAATAGAAACAAAAACAAATGCAAAATTTACAACTAAAACATAATTAAAAAATATCAAAAAACATTGAAGAACGAATACTCCATTATAGGCTTAATACTTTATTTATTATAGGAAAATACATTAATTTTTGTACAACAGCAATAAATAAGATACATTTATACAACCAAGAATGAAAAAAAAATTATTTTAGCAAACACTATTATCTTATAATTTATTTATTTGCACAGAATTATAAGACTAATTAAAGAATGGGGTGGATTTGCATTTTGCACAAGTTTGTTTGCTCCACATTAGAGATTACAAATAACTTCAAGCTAATTCGTAATAATAAAAACATAGCGATTAAGATATTTTCATGGACTTGTCATTTTATTATGATTTTAGATGAGAGTTTTAAAATTCGATTAAATTTTAATATGAGAGTTTTGTAACTAACAGCAACGGATTAGCGCTATATTAAAGGACGAAAAAAATATATAGTCCGGTTAAACTAATAATAATAATAAAAATTGGGAAACATTTCCTATAAAACAATTTCAAGATAGGATTTGCAACTTTTTTATTACACCTTCAAATACACAACAGTTTTTATGTTTTTCTAAAAATAAAAAACTATAATTTTAATAATGATTAGCCCCGTGAAATTTTACAAACATTGCTGTGTTTAGATTTTACCATATCAAAACTCAAGACACGGAAAACAATTTTATACTAGACAGGAACTGTGAAACTGAATAGAAGTAAATTATGAGGTAGTTGTTTATAGGGGTTAACACCCTCATGTGCTCTGAAAAAGAAATAAAAACTGTTTACCCTACAGGTTAGTAATCTAACTTAATGATAGGAAGGAAACAATCATTCCGTTGGTTCACCTCAAAATTAAAAAAATCCACGCCTCTAACTAAAACAAAACCAGCTTTAAAAAATTTAAAGTAATATAATATTAATAATATTTTATATCAAGCATATGATTCTTCGGCTAAAGAAAATCAGAGAAATATGTTGTTTCAGATTAGTTAATATAACAAAAGTTACTAAGTTTTTCTTCAAGGATATTCACACAATACTTATAAGCTACAACATCCATCTAAATTATTTGTCTTTGTATTTCAACTAATAGTGCATATATACAAAATACTTTCTCAATAGTGCAGATACACTAGTAACCCAAGGGGAAGAAACGCCAGTCAATAAAACTTTTATTTCTGCCAACGTTTCGGCCTTCGTCAGGAATAAACCAGTTATCTTTACACTTTATTGTTATACTGTTTTTTATTATATAACAGTTACAAACCTTGTATATACTTAGAACAGATGAAGGACTTAAATTCAGGTCGAAAAGTTTGAAAATAAAAATATTTTTTACTTTTTAGTGATTTTATCCCCATAGACTACAACCCCGATCAACAATTTATAAAATGGGATTAAGTACATGTAGAAAAAGTTTACTAAGTTTCTCATGAATTCTGATCATCATTAAAACTTTTATTAAATACTGAATTAAAAAACATTTTACACTGACATTCCTCAAAACTAAAAAGAAAAAATTGAATAGAATAATACTTGTGAAAAAAACATTTTCATTACCAACTCTAAAATCCACATAAATGTTATTTTTCATTTTACTTAATTTATTTTCGAATTTTAAATGTTTTCCTTTCATTATCTCCAGGCAAGACAATTATTTTTACATTATGATCCTAAACAATGAGACGTCAAGAATGAAGCTAAAAAAATAAATAAATAAACCTCGTAAAAGGGCAATTAATTTTTAAAAATTCATATTAATATTACAATAACCAGTATTGTACATCGAAGGCGGAGTGAGTTAAACAAGGTTGACTATATCATATATATATTTTTTAAATTTCCTTTTGTGACAATTATAAATATATTATGATGATTACATTTTCTCAGGAAGTTATCATTAATCATCAAAGGCCATATTAATATTTTAATATTCATAATAAATAAATACAATATTGAAAAGTTAAAAATAGAAAGTAGTGAATGTTTACAATGATAAAGAGAAGATGAATACTATTGACCTGTAGTCATTAAATTAATTAAGACATAATAACTAATAGATAGGAGAAGCATGATAAGAAATTGGTGGGCGATCCCGAAGAGATAGGACACGCATTTAATAAGTTACGCACCGAAAGTATACAGACTGGGATGGTTGCGTGTGGTAGTCAACCTAAAAGATATTCTGAATTAATGTCCTATCTATGGCGTGTTCTATCCATCGTTTCTGATTAATTTCGACATATTTAAAAAAATATACGTAATAAATACAAAACTAGTACCTAGTTAAGCTTGATTACATCTGATTTTAAAACATCGAAAAGGAACTGTACTCTGTTTGGAGAGTTGCTAAGGATTAATATAAGAACTGCTAGAATGTCAACACAATATATTGCAGCAAACAACTTAATGTGTAGACATATTTTTTAACGATTCACTTCATTTTATTTCTTTTTTTTTCTTACGTAGAAAAATAAATTTGAATCGTAGAACCAACATCATATTTAATAATAATCCAAATAAATGAATTATATGCTGTAAAGTGAATATGACCAGCATCAGCAATCGCGGATCTGTACGCTCTCATAAATCATAATTACGAAAATTCGTACTAATCATTTATTTAAAGTAATACGTTTTGATAATCAATCTCTGGTATTTCAGCAATGTATAGGAAGAGAAAAAAATAAATTGATAGGAAATTTCATTACATTATATACTGAGCTTTGTTTCATTTTTTTTCTACGACATAGGTATGGTGATCCACCATGAGACTTCTGGAACCAAATAAAGCCAGGAAAATTTCGACTATTTAACCGTATAAAGTTATTCTAATGAACGAACCTCCTTTCCGGGACCATAGAGAGGGTTTACTAAAATTTTAGCAAAGATTGAATCAGTAGAACTAGCATGTAGTGGTTAAAAACGAAAAGCCAGCTGTCGCTCTAGAAGAAAAAATAATTATAAAATTAAATATATATTAGATAATAATTGCACCAATTTTATTTCTAATAAATAATAAAAAACTATTTAAAACTACATTAAATGGTGAGTGTAAACAATAGTTCAAGTTAATTAATTGGCTATGCGACAATATTTGGAGTAAGATAATTAACTGTTATTCCTGGTTACTATTAAATTAATATTTACTCAAGAATTGAAACTGTTAATTGCTAAATATTAGGCTAACTCTAATAACAGATAGAATATAATTTAGTCCTGTCTATTATGTATTTCTATTCATTCATGTATGGTCGTAATTCATTATAATTAGATACTCGGATTCAGTTGATTAATCCGATTTAATTTATGTTGGACATCATCCTGAAATAATATTCGCATAAGCACAGCCTTGAAACGAGTCCGAAATCGGGCATATATTTACATATCTTGTAACCAACGATCATTTGCATTTTTTCGGCTAAATTTCAGATTGAATTAAATCAAGAATTTCGTTATAAATTGAAATGATTCATTAATATACTGTATTAGAAAATGTATACCTATTTATACCAGAAATTAAATTAGAAATATTTCTAATATATAACACGAAGAAAATAAAAAAATATATAAATAAATATATATGTGAAATAATATTAAAACAATTATTGCTTCAACTTGAGAACCAAAATTACATATTCATAAAAAATTAATGCAACATGACACCCTTTCTTGAACCAGTATTTATTATTATGTAAAAATAATATCTGTATGTCAGAGGTAAAACACAACATGTCACCAAACTGTTGAGAACAAAAAATTATATTATATTCAGCAATATTTGTATCATTTTGAAGACAATTACCTCGATATGGCACATAATTACACACAGTTTAAGTAGTTTATCATCGTAGGAGTAGTATTTGACAAAATATTTTTTTCAAAATGTTGATTTCTATTTGTTATAAGGTCATAAACTATCTTAAGGCGTATTATAAACTAGCTTTAATTTGAGTGCTTATGTATATTTGAGGCCTCTGTACGTCGAATCGTTCCTGAGACATATATTTAGGGGAATAAAATCACAAACTACTGATTTTTCAGCGCATTTTTTACGAATTGTTGCTTTTTAAAAACTATATCTCGGAAAATATTGAACATAAATAGTTCGATAGGGCTCATAATTTAGCAAATTTACTCTACTTCAAATGATGTTTTGTTGGGTTTTCTACGATTGAAGATAGTTTTAAAGATATGGGAGCTCTGAATGAAAAAAAACGTTTTGAAACAGTGGCCATTTTTTATTCCCCTAAATATATTTGGTATAAATTATTAATTATCCATAGTTTTCATTAAAGTAATAAAATATTGGGGTGATATAAATGACTTTTTTCTCCTCTTAGGATCTTGTACTATATATAGTTCACAGACCTCTAACATATTGCGTAGAGGTGGACACACTATGTCCACCACAGTGTATGTTTTAACTCCTAATGTTCTATATCATATATATCATAATAATTTACTCAATTTCTGTCAAAGTTAACATGGTGTCTTTTAGGTCTGGCATGCAGATAGCATACGAGTGATATCGGCATTCTTCCTGAAGAAATAAAGAGTCTAGACTAACTAGTATCCATTTTTGAATGAAATAATAAAAAAGAGTGATATTAAACATCTAAGAAACTTGCCAAAAGGCGGACTAAGTGAAACTAGAGTTTCTATAGCGATCCTTTGACAGATGAAACTCCCAAGGATAGGTAGTGATGGTGAGAGGGTTGCTTAGGGTAAGGTGGGGAACCCTATTGTGCACTAGCTTTCTTATTAAGTCAACAAGGCATTCCCTTTGAGCGGCTTATGTAACTCAAAGTGTTCTTCAATACAGAGGAAAGTATTCTTTAGAAATGGCTTGAAGGAACTGGTATATGAAAGGAGGCGACGAATCTCTAAAGCAAGAATCGTAGTGTTGTATCCAGTTGGGAGTTTATCAGAAATAAGGTATTACAGTTGTAATGTTAAGTATCCATTTTGAAAATTAAAGAAGAAACTATGAAAAAACTTTATACTTCAGCTCATCGACTCATTGCGTTAATACATTACTAGGAAGATAAGGAGAGAAATGTTTTAATTAGCCATGCTGCCCAAACACATTGGGTTGCTACAATACACAGCATAACAATCAATCCATGATCGGACATTTATACATACATATGTTGACATGATATAACAATAATTTTTGTTCCTACTTTTTCCTTTCTTTCCTTTTTTCTATTTAACGGTTTCATTTTATTTTTATTTATAATCCCTAATTCACTCTTTCAGACTCTCTGAAATGAAAGACAGTGTATTTTGATATACTTCTATTCAGGAAAAATACAACTTGTTTTATATTGCGTTTTAATACTGTTTTTTATCCACATTTTAAAGTGATCATTTTCAAATACAAGGAATCACTCTTAAATTTGACTTGTTTCTACTTAAAAATAAACAGGTTATTAAAACCATTATATAAATTAATACCTGTTTCTTTAAGCAACCAATAAGAACTTCTTTTGTTCCTACCTGAAACAAAAAGAAAAAGGTTAACCACATTATCATAAACACGATAGAAAACTAATTTTGAAATAAAAATACTAGGATTACTAGATGATGAAAGTAAAAGAAAAGAAATTTTAAGATTTCTTTATGAGCATAAATGATTACATTTAATAATAACTGCTGGTGTATGTACTAAATATGCATGTACTACGGAAATACTTCGAGCGTTTCTTGACAAACCTTTCATAGGGTGGTCACCCTTGGTTTGTTTTGTTTATTGATCAGACACTTTTCAAACTACAAACGATCTCTGGGTCACATCTCTACTCTTAACACGATGTATTAATTATTAAAGAGTATATAATATTTTATAAACTGAAAGTCTACAAATATTTAATAAATCATATTTACATTTACATCAGATAGTTAACTACCGGATTTTTGCATTGCTTAAACGTTTTTATAAGAAAAATGGACAGGAGAAGAAAAAAATTAGGACTGGGAATCTTCTCAACCCCCGGGAAAGTTTTAATATTAAAGTTTTTCCGATTTTTCTTACTCTAGAGGTGAGGGAGGAGGCTAATGCTTCGCCCCACCATCCGATGTTAAAAAGTGAGTTTTTTTTCCAGAAGATTAATCTTTCTAATGGCCTTAATGAGTATCGAGGAGTAATTACCGAAATCGTATCGAACGAAAAAGCAGAGCCTGCGGGGAGGCTAAAACCAGATTCCGATAATTAGTCGGCCAAAACGTTTAATCCCGTCCAATATCACAAATTGACATGAAAATAATGGGAAGATAAAACTTAAATGATGTAAATGAGCCATATCTTGAGGCATGTGATTTCTGGAAAATATTTCTGTTGTTTTTTTTTACAAGCCAAATTTAAATATTTACCAAATTAAATTGATAAATCTAGGGAGGGCGGAAAAAAGTAGTATAAGTCCAGAAAAGTGGAAATAGGTCATATGTTATAATAATATCAGGTCCTTTGAAATAAATAATTTCTAGATACTTTATAACATTTCACATAGATAACAACATTTTTTATAATTCAACTTAACTCATCAAATCTTTACTATCACTTTTTGTCTAGGATTGTAGCAGATTGCGACATTTGCTAGTAAAGGAGTTTATGAAAAACGAGGTAATACGATATATAATATGAAACATACAAGAATACGATTTTGAGACCTGTGTCACGCTGAACACAAATACTGAACTTAAGATTACAACTGCCGTTGAACTTAAGATTACAACGTGTATTTTTTAAAGATTTTGAAAAAGAATTATATTCAGAAAATAACGATAAATTATTATAGGAATATAAATGAATTATCAAAGGGCAATGCAGTAGTGCATATGACAAAGTGTTCCCCATTTCTTTATGAAAAATGTAAATAATGAGGTGTAGATAGTTGACCGTAGATTAAGATTGGAGAAGTTTGTCTGGAGGGGGTGCGGTCAGCAACCATCATTGTATAATTCTAAATTTGTTTGTATACTATTCCTTTTCAATTGTATGTTTCTCTAAATGTTGTTGTTATCTCTTTTGTTCTATAGCCCTGATGA
>NW_027111767.1:786351-798754 GCF_000696795.3 Halyomorpha halys
CCCTGATGAAGACCTGAAACTCAGGTCGAAACGTCGGCATAAAATAAATAAATATGGTTTTGTTTATTTATGTTGTTCTTTGCTGACCCCACCCCCCGAAAAACTTCTCCAAAAAGGTAAATAATTTATAGCATTAAAAAAAAGAATAAATAAAATAGAAAATATTTATTTAAGATTTATTAAATAGACAGAAATACTCTTCACAGACGTATACTACTCGCTCAGCTTGAGAAACGAACCCCTTGAGCTCAGATGAGAGGTGAACGGAGGGGCTGGTTGTGCGTTGGGGGAGGTCACAGGTTACTTCAATGAGTGAAGTCCAGCCTGCATTTAGAATAAAAAAGTTTTACAATAGCTAATTTAGCATTCATAAGTAAATTTTATTTCCAATTTACGTTGTGAATTTTTAATGTAACAATATACTTACAAAAAAGGAACAAATTAATTTATATATAATTTTTTTTTAATTTCTTGAGAATAGTAATTATTTATTAAATAAATCAACGTTTCGGCCGGACGTTATTCGTAACAATTATAATTGTTACAAATGAATGTAACATAAGGTGTTAAATGTTTAGATTGTCCTTGAGGATGGCAGAATTGGCTGAAACGTTGGACTATTGATATAATAAAGAGTGTTAAGACTTAAAGCATTTGATTTATTTAAAAACAAATTAATGTTTATTTTCTGTGTTATAAAAATCGCAATATGACGCAATTAGGTCATTGAACTAGCAGTTTGGAAACTGTCGGCTTTAAAATTAACCTGACCCATTAAATCACAAAAACTAAAGATATAATAAATAAAATACCTGCTTGGGATAAGTGTTTTTATATGGTTTCTATAAAAATTACTTACATGATCCCCTTTTCCACTATCCACTAGAAACCGGCCTTGCAAACAGAAAAATAAAGGTAGCGAAGTGTAACTCTATAAAATTTTCTGTTTTATCATATTTCTATTTTCTTTGACATTGAATTTTTCTTAATTTTATGTTTCTTTTATGATAAAGTTGATTTATGAATTTTTGATTGGTTTGCCATACAAAAAATTGAAATTGAGTTAAAATATTCAATTTAACAACGCACTTAATAATGTTAACATTTAAGAAAGTAGCAACGAAACTAAATAATAAGCACACTTATAAATACCTCATTTATTATAAAACTACTAATAATCAAAAAAGACGAGAGCCAGCTAAACATTTCAGGTGTCATTCAAAGCAGAACAATGCCGCAGAGACTGTTTGCAAACATACACACACTGCTTACCCCATCTTAGCGTGAACAGTCATTATACAATCTACGAGGGAAAAGAAAAAAAGAGACCGTTCCAGAGAAGCACAATGCTCTAACAAGGCTAGATCCTTACAATGGAACAGGGTTAAGGGTTAGTGACAATTTAGTCGGCCGTTTTAGTGAAAAGGAGACAATTAGCCTGGAGTGTGTCCTGGGGGAGTCGTTAGCAATCCTTTCTCAGGACCTCTTCTTCTCTTCCTTAGAGAATGGGAGAAAAATTGAATTTTTATGGCGCTTGACAGACCGGTCCAAGGAGAGCCGTTTGCTGGGAAGTGCCTGCAATAAGCATTCAGCTAATCTTTAATAACCATTCCACAAGTCTAGGATGAGTAATGCGATTGACAAATGAGTACCAATCTTACACAACTTCTTAAGATTGCACTAACCTAGCCAAATTCGTTAAAGAAACATTAGAGTGACTACAACATAAAGTGGATGAAATCAAAACCTTTACAAATCTAACAATATTAAATACTGCCAAAATCAAATTAACATTTTTTAATTTATTTATTTAATGTGATTTACAACTGTACAAATAATAAATATAATCAGTAAATTTGTTGTATGTTTCATTTACATTTAAAAATCTTCGGAAGGCACCACCCATTAGTGGTACTTTAAGCATTAATTTAAATAAGAAGGTCCCGTGGCCATCTTCTTTTCAGACTCATTGTAAAATTATCAGGGATAGTTAAGGACGAGAGATTAAGAACTAATGGGTAAGGATTTTGGACCGGCGGACTGAGGAAAGAGAGATGAGTAGGCTAGGTTATGATTTACTTTAAAGGTTCTATCAGATAGGTAGGAGCGTATTAAAAGGAAATATGTAGGGGGGAGGAATTGACGAAATTTATAGAGCA
Organism: Halyomorpha halys; assembly: GCF_000696795.3. Lineage (NCBI taxonomy): Eukaryota > Metazoa > Arthropoda > Insecta > Hemiptera > Pentatomidae > Halyomorpha > Halyomorpha halys. The sequence goes on from NW_027111767.1 coordinate 788,511, forward strand.
GACCTGGATACCAGACTCGATCAAAAGCTTGTTCAACATCGAGGAAGACTCCCGTGCAGTACAATCCGTGCTCCAATGTGGAAGATATGACACCAACCACTCAATGACACTGTTGTATGGTAGAATGGGATGCTCTAAATCTAAACTGGTGGTCAGGAATAATATGATATGAATCAAGGATTGGATAGAGGCGTTTTAATAAGAGTTTTTCTAGGATTTTGCCCATATTAATCCCCCAAAGGGCAGTAATGAAATAGGACGGTAGGAAGATGGATATTCAAGTGGCTTGGAGGGTTTAGGGAACATTTTTATTATTGACATTTTCCAAGGGTCGGGGAAATAGATGGATCGGAGGGTAGCATTATAGATATAGGTAAGGAATAGAATGGCTTTACGAGGGACCTGTTTCAGAATGTGTGCTGTGATAAGATCGTGGGTTGGAGCTTTTTTAGAAGGTAATTGGTGGATGATGTTCAATATTTCTGAGGGATGGAAGGCTTTAGGAGGAACGGTCATTTGGTGTCGAATTGCAATCTCTGCTTCAACAAGTTCAAAATGGGTTGGATTAAGAGTATCAAGATGGGGGTTAAAAGTTTTGAAGAGATGTTCGCCGAACATTTAAGTTTTTTCTTCATCTGATCGTGTCCAAGTCTTATTTTCAGTGAGAAGTGTATGGTTGAAGGATTTGTATTTTAGAAGCTTTTTAGTAGTTGCCCATAATGATTTGTCAGTGGTATTTAAGTTTTCTGTTAAGTTTTGGAAATTTTGTATTCTGTGTTTTCTAATTTCTGCTTTTAGTCTGTTAGTCAATGTATTGTAATGAGTTTTGTCCGAAGGATATCTTGTTCTGTGCCACCTCGCTCTTGCCCGGTGTTTTTCCGTTAATAATACTTGTACGTGACGAGGTAAGTTGTTTTCTCTAAAAATTTGTATGTTCATTGGTGAAGTATTGTTAGTGATAGTAGTTCCTATCGATCTAGAAAGTATTTCGATAGCAGAGTCGATCTGTTCTTTTGTTTTTAATGGAATTTTTAAGTCAAGTACGTTTTCTAGATCAGTCCGAAAATTTTTCCAGTTCACCTGTCCTGTAACCAGTGAAGGGGGAGAGGGTCTAGGAATAGGATTTGAATGAATAAATTAACATTGATAATGAATACCTTTGCTTTTTTTTATACACTAAAAAGATTAAAATTTCATATATATATATTTATGTATAGTTTTATCAATTTTATTTTTATTTACATAATTTTTTTTCTCTCTAAATGATGGTTGTTGTCATTTCTTTTTTATAGCCCTGATGAAGACCTGAAAATCAGGTCGAAACGTCGGCATAAATAACTATTTTTTTGTTTATCTATGTTGTTCCTTTGCTGACCGTACCCCCCGACCATCTTCTCCAATCAATAAAACAAAATTAATTTTTAAACACGATATTGAAAATAATAATATAGTTTTGCTCTGGTTTGGCAATTATCCAATTGATGGGCCAACTTATCAGACACAAGATACCCCCGACTGGTGGGAATATACTCCAGCAAGTTGTTCCTGGTAGCAGTTACCTCGCTGACGCTTTTAATCCCCGCTGAGCCCATCCTGAGCCGGGCTTTTTCTAATAAAGACCTAGGCCTCTTTATTAAGGCGATACGTCACCTGGCTGGCAATATTGGCGCAACTTCCTTACAGGTGGGGTCCTTCTTCCATCATATTCCTTCACCTCCCTTTTCTCCATCAGTGGATCAAAGTACCATTTAAACTACTTAAATAATCTAGAAATATAAGAAAAGCTAACGGCAAACAACGCCCGTCTAGAAACTGAATAAAATTAATTATACATTAATGTAGAAACATAGGGATATGGGAAATTTAAAAAAAGAAAAGAAAAAAGAACCTAAATCTCTTAAATAACAGTAAACTACTGAATAATATGTTCAAGTATTATCAGGATACAAACAGATAAGCACTCACAACTGCAGGACATAGACAGTATATTTCACATCATCATTAAAAAAAAAAAAAAAAAAAGGACTAACCTTACCGTGATAAAAAATACAAGCAAACATAAGTGTTCATAATGTTTATTAGTTAACAAAGACTGAATTTATCAGAAGCTCTCACAGATGAGGAAGCTAAAATAACACTAGTATTTAAATTTTTAAAAGAACATCGCCTTCTTTATAAATTATAACTCCTCTTTGATTTTTTTATTTATTTATTTTTTTTACTTTTATCATGCCATAGGCGTTGATGACCAGAAGGTTTTACGCCTTTAAGCAACAATCAACAACAACAACTTAACAAAGACAAACTTACTATTAGATAAAGAGATTTGATTTATTGAAAAAAAAAATCTCACGTTCATTTTTTAGTTGTTTTTAATTTAATAAAAATATGGTTTAACTTGATAGTAAGAGGTACCACTTCACGTCACGAATAATTTAACAAATCCAAGACAGAATATAAAAAGTTAATTAAAATTATAAAAATTAGCATTGGTAAATATACAAAAATTTCAGTAGTGAAGTAGTTTATAGCAATAATCAATGATTTTATTTTAATTTTACCATTTTTGCATATATGCCTATATGAGATTTCCGTCCTAAGGACTGTTTTAATCACCATCTCATTCCCTCACTATCTCATCCACTCATTCCTTCTCCTTCTTACTGTCTCTTAACATAATATTTATTTAATTACCTTCAACTTATTTTTAAATTAAAGGGTAATTTAATTTAAGCCCTCCAATTTGTTCAACTCGCCGCTTATAATTTTTCATTATTATTGTTACTACTTATTTTATTATATTCTCATTAGTATCATTTGTTTAATATTTTTGTTTCAATTAACTCGCGGAACCCTCACACATCCAGATATTAAATGAGAGTTCCTGTGTAGAACAATCGTCTTAATCTACAGGTTCGTATTCATTTTAACTTAATACCCGCGGTAGGAAAAGGTAATATTTCCACTGAAATATGATATAACTCATTAAGTTATATAATTTCTAATCTATAGTCATTTAGTCTTAGATGGATTGGAAAAAAAGTTATTATGAAAATTCTTAAACCTTTAAAGGTCATAAGGTTTCTTATTCCAACTTACAGATGGACAAGGAACGGAATATTTGATCATAAATTTTCTATTGACATAAATTAGAAATGGACATGGAACAGGGGCTATATAGAACCCACAATACGACAGAGACAGACCTGAGTGTTTTATTTGTAAATATGTGCATAGGCAAAGTATGTTTACAATAATAATTTAAAACTATGAAATAAATTCATATTTTAAGGTTATCCTGCAGTAGAAATATAGAAAAATAAATGCCTAGTTATTTAACTAGTTTATTTAAACGGGAATATTTTAATATTATTTAAACATTGTGGATAACAACAATTTCAACAAAACGAATCCAACATGATTTGAATTATGTGAAAGAAATAGGCATAACATAAACATAAACAAATAATTAAATATAAATAAAAACTGGCTCGAATACAAAGAAAGAAGATAATTCATAAGAATTCATTTCCTCCAAACATTCAACTGTAAAATATATTTTTCAATAAGCTTTTCTAAATATAATAATATATCTGATATATGATAATTTATATTTACTACAATTATTATAAAATAATTCGCTGTAATAAGTATAAAATTCCTCAGTACAATAATCGTCAATTATTTTATTAATGTACATTAGATAATGTAAAATGTATAGTGCCTGATATAATATTATATTACAATAATAAATGCAGGTATTATTAACACCGACCATAGGAAATTATATGATTTTACGGAACATGAAAAAATAAAATATGTCATTAAATTACAGAAATAAATGCCAGTATCGCCAAAAACGAAAATATCGCACAAACAAATCAGTACTGGAAGATTAATCGCAAATTTACAATCTACTGGCATAATCATTAAATAAAATTATGGCAATTTAAAATCTTAATTGGTAAACATTAATTATATACAGCTAATTTATCTATCATTGACAACACTTAAGCCGACGAAAGTTTCACTTAAATAAATATAAATATACAGCTTGTTAAGCCAAGTAAGTCACAAGGCCAATCCAACCGGTTGGATATCAGTCCATATATGGGAGACGGTCGAGATTAAGTGAGTGTTGATAAACTATACTTAAATCCTCATCATTCTCCTGCTTGGGAGAAAATATCTGTTCTTTAATTCAAACCGCTAATCATTTTTCTAAAGCAAAGTGAGGATTAACACATCTCGAGACCGATTACTGCTAGAAAATAATACATTAAATACAAAGCGAAATAGAATTTCAAAGCTGGTTGAAGTTTATAAAAAATATGATAAATGATAAATATGATAAATGATAAATATGAATAAATATCAAATTATTTTTTAAACTATTATTATTTTTTATTTTTTTATATCGGAACCCGGCGAGAAAAGGAATACCTCTGAAAAACCTCATTGTTAAGGAAAGATAGAAAATTGAAATTAGTAGATAATTGAGAGGACATTATGACTACGTTATTACGTATCTACTTGGAAAACCACTCCCACTCTAACTACAGTTATATTGTAGCCAAAACAGTTGCCTCCTATCCTAAGGCTTCGAAAATTGACTACCCAAAACCTCATTTTCGGAAAAATGTCTTTTCGCTAAGATGCCGACATATTTACAAGATTTACTTAACGCATTTATTTTATTTAATATAATTTACATCTGGACAAAATAATGAATACAATAAGTAAATATGTGGAATGTTTCATTTACACTTGAATATCTTGGGAAGGAACCACCAAGTGGTACTTAAAGCATCAATTTAAATTAGAAGATCCAGTGGCAATCTTCTTTTCAGCCACCTCGGAGGATTATCAGGGATTGTTAAGGATGAGAGATTAAGAACTAATGGATTAGGATGGATAAGGGTTTTGAAATGAAAAGACGCATATCTGTTTAGGGCCAAATCTGCAACGAATGGTTTGTGAAGGGCTTTGTGGATGAGTTTATTTGTAACGTAATAAGGAGCATCAAGGATTTTAGATTGTAAGGATTGGATACGGGAGGAATTTGATGGTTTGGTAGAGCCCCAGAGCTCAATTCCATACGTCCAAATTGGTCTGATTATCATAATGCATAATAATTGTTTATAAGCAGTTTCTTGCCGTTTCAGTCTTGTATGCGGATTCTAAGTAAGTCTCTTGTCAAGATAGAGTCCTAAGTATCGAATCTGTTCAAAAGGTGTTAGTGGAATATTTAGAAAATATACTGTAGGACAGGAGGGTACAGGTTTAAAACGGAGAGTAAAGGTGATGTGGTGGGATTTGTCAGGATTTATTTTGATTCTCCAGTTTTGACACCATTCTTCAATAGATGTTATATGTGTCTGTAGTGTTTGTGATGCATCAGTAGGGTCATTGTTTACAGACAGTATACATGTGTCATCAGCGTATGTTGTTAGGACTGTGTTAGGGTGGGTTGGGATGTCAGCTGTATAAAACGTATAAAGAATGGGGCCCAAGATACGTCACTACATTGAGGAACACCGGCGGACTGACAAAAGAGAGACGACGAGTAGACTAGGTTATGATTAACTTTAAAGGTTCTATCAGAGAGGTAGGAGCGGATTAAAAAGAAATTTGTAGGGGGAAGGAATTGACAAAGTTTATAGAGCAGACCTTACTGCATTTATAAATTCACAATTTTAATATTTCATAAAAATGTACAAAAAACTTTATATGTATAAAATAAAGTCATTTATAAATAAAAAGAAATATTGTTGGAAGCTGGCATGAGATTTTTACATAGTAATTTTAATATTTTAACCAGTAATTCAAAAATCGAACATTTTTACTACTCGCTTAGAAATGGTCATTTCATATAATAGTCCAGCCGTCCACAGCAGGAGATAGTAAAGCGTCGAATGAGGAAACAGTAAACTGTTACCGTGAAAGTACTTTATTACCCCCGGCGTCGTAAAAGTAGCGCAGCCGGTCTAAGGGTGGTAGTTTTAGGTGTTTGGTTATTACACGACTATTTCCCTTACAATGTACAACATTTATGCCGTTTCCTGCCACTTACTACCGAACGTATTCGAGAAATCCAAAAACAGAAGACCGAATGTGTGAGTCGTAAAAAAACATCGCCTATAAAGTAATTATTAAAGAACTATCCAGACAAATCAAAAATAGTAAAAAAATGTCAGTTGATGTCAATTATAAAATTTCGGACAGGCATTGTCAAAGCTAGTATTAGGCAAAATATTAATTAAACTAATAAGATTGAAAGGCTATTATGTGATGGTAGCAGGCATCCAGCTTTATAAGGGATCTTCTTCTACATATGTATAGGTATGGGCTATATCATCAAATGAACAGTACTTGTAGGAGCGTTGGTACAGAAAGATAAAGGGGGCTGATGGAATCCCCGTTCCAACAGGCACAATTTTGTTAATTTATTTTTCTCTTAAAAATATTTTTGTGAATTCAAAAAGAACAAGAAATAAAAATAAGTATGTAAATAAAATAGGAAGAAACAGAATCTTCCAGATTTCAGGAGAAACAAAAAATTATTATTTGAGAAAATACTTCGGAAGAAAAAAAGCTCACTTTTTTTTTTTTTTTAAGAAAAAACAACTAAAATAATTTAGTTTAATTTTTCTATTTTTCTATATGCTAGGAAGATATAATCTTTTAAACTATGTTTGAATGGTTTCATCGGTAATCGTGGCACCACTAGGTTAAATTCCTATTTTTATTTAAAAAAATTTTTTCGTTTTTTATATTTACGAAAATATATATGAACCACAGCAGAAATTACCTGAAGGCCAAGTTATCGCTGATAGCTTACAAACCTTAAATTCAGATTTATATTTTGTTCTAGACTTTTTCTGATTTTCATAACCTTGATTAATTATAAATTGAAGTAGTTCAGAAAAATATAAAAATAAATAAAATAAAGTTTTAAGAATTGTATATAAAAATATGTTTTCGTTAATTTAAAAGAAAATATATTACAAACACAGATAACAACAAATTAATATAGGTATCACTTTAGAGTGAATACAACTGAACTACAAACGAAAAAGTCTCATCGAAAATATCATTTTATTAATTTTTTTTTTCAACGAGATCTAAACTTAATATACATTCCAATCTCATGCACGTGCCGCTGGAGAAGGGACAGAAGCATACAATATCTGAAAATAGACAGTCATAAACTGTTTGTTCCCCTGTCAGCAGGAGTTGCCTGTTAAGGAACAGTGTTTACTGCTCTATGTACAAACGACAAACAGTTCAAGGCTATGGATTTACGGTGAAGACTTCACTATTTGCTCAATAATAGTTCTTGCTCAAATCTCCGTCCCTGATCTAACAAGCAAGATTTGGTAGTAACAAGCAAGAATCGGTAAAACAGTATCTCGGGTATAAGTATGAGAAATCAGACAGTAAAACATTGAGTGTGTAGGAGTAATCAATAGTCATTCTCAGCTCAATACACCACTTCATTATTCTAATTTAGTATTATAATTTTTTAATCAGCGGATCTCATTAGAGAGACCATAAAGTGAGACCTAGAAAACTTATTTTCTACAAATGACCAATATTGAACGGTAGAAATATGTAATCCTAAGTATATCTTAAGCTATTCACTATATTTAAACATTATTAGATTTTTTTTTTATCTGACGGTGAAAGAAACAATAAAATGGACACAGAGGGGTCAAAATCAGACTAATTATTTTTTATAATTAATGACTCAACATACACAATTAAACTCCACATACAATGCAATATATTTACTGGCAAACTCAATGGAACAGTAGCAGTACTTCACTTATGTTTGTCTTTGAACTACAATAATATAACAATAATTAGAGACTCAAATCATCAAAAGGTTCAGATTGTATGTATCCAGAGCAACCAAAAATTTCCTGTATCCATTTTTACTTTAAAACTCTACACAATCTCAGAATGTAAGTTACATTTATATGGATTCCAAGTCAAGTAGGAATCGCAAAATCAATTCCGGGACGGGGTTTTAAAACAAATTTAACTTTGTCAGAAGTGAGCAGACCCCTCGAAAAGGAAATTAAAGATAGGTAAATGACAATCTTTGTGGAACGAGAGCCCAAGGATTTAACTAAAAATTATTAAAAAGGACGTCAAGCCCTGGGGTACCTCCAGCCACAAATGGAGAGGAGGTCGTACAGACCAGGCTGAGAATAGGTCACACGAGTATTGCAACAGCAATTTGTCAATTAGCCATATTTTCTAAGAATCCCCCTATTTCACATCACACCTCAATAGCTTAAGATCAAACCCGGTTATTTCAAAAACCCTCAAAGAAGACGATAAAACAGGAAAATTGGTGTTTCTGTATTTAAAATCAAAAAGGTTTACTGACAGAAATATAACATCAGACAGATACAAAAAAAAAAAAAAATTAAATAAAGTATAAATGACATAAAGACCATTGTAATCATTATGTTTTACGCCACTAAACAAAAAAACAAAAAAAAACGAAATAACCCAAAAAACTAAACACAAAACATGTTATTAAATAATACAACAGCTATGATAAAATAAATAACACGAGTTTTTTCAACAAGAATAATATTTTTCTTATAAAGACACAGAAATGTATTTTAAAAAATGGCAATAAATAAATCTATGCATGTAATGGATATAACCTGAAATTTCATTCGAAAACATAGACCACCGTAGAGACAATAAAAAATAAATTCTATGGAATTCTAAATTATAAAAATAAACTATGTATACCCAGACGTTTCTTCAAGATTATTTATTATATAATGACGACGAAACAGATATTTTGAATATCGGAAAGAAAAAAAAACAGTTACGAAGATTATAACATAAGAGATTATCAGATTATCCAAATCAATACCCAAATACTCATTCTACAAAAAAATAATTTTATAGATTAGGTTGATATTTTTTTTTATTTCATCATTATAAATTTTTATTTTACAACACTAATTGGAATAGATCGACACTTGCGTGGGATAAATCGTGTATACACTACAAAGAGAGTACACTAGTATAATTTATAATTACGAGTAAACATAAAAGTGTAAATAATTTAATTTAAATTAAAAAAAAAATTACATTAATAATTTAGATGAGGATTTAATTGAGGAAATAAGAATTAATGCAGAATAAATGGGATAGTGACAAATTATTTCCAATAACCTGGCTGGTGAGAAAAAAGAAATGTGTTTTCATGAAATTAAAATTACATAAGAAGTTGTTACTAGGAGATCAATAAAAGTATCTGATTACTTTATATTAGTATAAAATTTCATATATTTTATCTTATAAAGATAATAAAGGTATAGAAAGACTTTAATTTCGTGACAGCTCCAGGAAATGGAAACATGAATCTCTCTTAATCTGGTTAGAATAGGTTGATTACCTGTTAATAACCCTTATGTCAGGAAGGGTGTGTTAAAAAAATATGGGTAAAATAATAAATTATCTACTTAAGAAAAAATAAATTAAGTTTCATTCCTAGTCAAATATTTATAAATTATATATGTGTATATTTTTAAAATTTATTGAGTAATATTTCATTATGTCATATAATTACAGACAATATTAATAGAGATTACAGGGCAAATTCACGCCATATTTACAGTGATATAAAAGTGATAACAAAATAAGAAATAGGAAAAAATAAAAAAACAAATTAAAGTATAATAGCATCATAAACACATTCATTTCTATTTAATAATAACGATAACAGTAAAAGTTTAAAACCTAAATACTTGTACTGGGATATTAACTTAAAAAATAAATAATATGAAACTTGAAAAATACAATATTACATACGTATTTTATAATTCAAAATCTTGTGGCAGAAATATTACTTACATAAAATTTTATGGTTGTTTTATAAAAAGATTCGTTTCTTGGAGATGGATGCATGGAATTTATAGGAATCGAAGTATAAAACAGGTTCTTTTAAATCGCTAAAATGATCTGACAGTTTTAAATGGAAATGTCAAAGATATGTTAACGGCATGAAAATCTTGAGTAGTCAAAACTGGTTCCGTCTCTTCAATCTTTTTTTTTCCAAGTCAACTAAATGAAAATAGTCGAAATCAATAATCAATAATGGCTTGGATGAAGATTCAATTACTATCAGTAAAAAATCGGAATGTATTATTTTCATGTCATGGAAAGTACCCCCATTCACATACCTAATTCCTAATTTGATCTCGTCATTA